>NC_142799.1:54760747-54790406 GCF_049724085.1 Artemia sp. Qi Xiang Cuo | reverse complement strand
AGTAGCATTTTTTCCATACCATCCATAAAACTCAATTCCTCCTAGAATTATTTAAACTAAATAGTTACCCCCGCCCTAGAAAGTTCGGTAAAACACGATAGCCTTATTTATAGTGAAGCATTCTCGTTAAATTGACAATACGCTCCAAAATATCACTTCTGTATTATACAGTACACTATCATCCCATCTCCTCCAAATCGCAAATCCCCCCCCCCTAGTTCAACTGAATCGCTCCATGTAAGTGAACCCCTGTATAACCGAAACCCTGTACAACAAAACTCCCATGCAACTGAATCCTCGTGCTACTGAATCCCTCATACAAGAAGAAGAAGAGGAATATGGGTTGGCGCGCGCACCCTCTCCCTGGATTCGCCCCTGCCAGTAAGTGGCAAGGGGCTGGGTTGAGGAGCGTAATTTCCTATGGGACAGAGGGGAAAACTGCCTCTCTCAGACCAAATTTTCACCCAGACCTCATTTTGCCCCCCCCCCTCCAACTGAAATTTAGTTTCTTCCAAAATGTTTTCAAAACTAAGAAAAGAAACTAGAGTATTTCAATCTATCAAACGTTACTGTCAGTGATCAAACAGTCAATGAATCAAATAATACCAAAGATGAAAAGCATATTGACCCTGTCCAATAATTGTTAATTATTACATTTATCTTTTCAGTTTGGTGAGCTTCTGTTCCACTTCAATAGATCGAGTAGGTTTGATGATTTGTTCAACCATGTCCTATTCAACTAATTAACAGAAAAAACTGTTTGGTACGGGGGCGTCGTAGAATAAAATGGTATTTGCTATAGCGTCCATAGAAATGGTACCTTGGTATATACTATTGTCATTCTCAAAGACATAATTTCTATCTGGAAATCAGCTATGCTGAACAAAATGGCTGTCTCAAAAGTTTGTTTGGATGTGTTTGGGGAACTAGTGGGGGTGAAAGTGGTGTTAGTTTCCTTCCAATTACTTTCGGCTATTAAAAAGGACACAAGCCACGCCAATTTCCAATCGAATAAGCCCTTTTTGAAGTTTCTGCGACAACTCCTTCCGTACGAAGTGCCTTGGTCAAAGACCAAGCAAAAACCAAAAAATCAAAAATTACAATACATTGTGACAACATCGGTTTGCGCTGCCTTTGATTATATTAAAAAATAAACATACCCCTTACTGTTACTTCATTTGAGAAAACTTGGGCTCTGGAAATCTTAGTGGAAGATACTCAATACTTTTTTCAATATATATATATATTCGTATATATATATATATATATATATATATATATATATATATATATATATATATATATATATATATATATATATATATATATATATATATATATATATATATATATATATATATATATATATATATATATATATATATATATATATATATATATATATATATATATATATATATATATATATATATATATATATATATATATATATATATATATATATATATATATATATATATATATATATATATATATATATATATATATATATATATATATATATATATATATATATATATATATATATATATATATATATATATATATGATTTACATTTTACAGGTCAACTTACAGATTCATACTGCATGAGAGACTTGGGTGACAGATGACACTCGATAGTATTCAACGGTGTCGGTTGTGCGCTGAGGAAGGTGGAGAGGCACGGGTCGGTACTGTGCTATATGCGGGGATTGGGAAGCATGGAGGGGGCGCGACCGCCTCCGCGTACTCTCAGAGTAGCCGCGCGGCCTTGAAGGCTACGAAGTTCTTTGCTTTGTTTCAAGAAATTTATGCTTATTTTTCTGCTTCAACACAACGTTGGAATACTTTTAAAAAACGTGTAACTAAATTGAAGCTCAAGCCCCTTAGTGAAACCAGATGGGAAAATTGAATAGATACTCTCCTACCTCTTCGATATCAGTTTGATAATTTTAATGATGCATTAATGGACATTTATGAAGATCGCTTCTTAAATGCGTCAACAGGTAACAACTCGCGAGTGCAAGCTTTAGGTCTGGCAAAAAGCATTGAAAAATACGATTTTGTTGTAGGTGTAGTTTTATGACGCAGTATACTCTTTGAAACCAACATAAGAAGTAAGCAGTTACAATCCAAACAATTTGATATGACTGCTGCTAATGATCAACTAAGCAAAACTAAATTGTACTTACAAAGGTTACGTTATGACGATGGCTTTGGAAGTATTCTAGTTGACGCCAGAGGAGTGGCAGAGGAGCTAAACATTCAACCAACATTTGAAACAGAAACCCTGCCAACTCGGTTGAAAAAAGAGAAAAAAAACAGTTTGATTACAAAGCAGATGAAGAACCTTTGGTATCCCCTCAAGAACACTTCGAAGTCAATTTCCATTTTACCATTCTCGATACTACAATTTCTTCGCTGGATGAAAGATTTCAATAGTTAGACGAGATTACTTCTATGTTTGGATTTCACTACAACATATCCAAGGTAAATGCCGCACCAACAAAGTCCCTGATGGACGATAAGTCCCGATGAATTTACAACATTTCCTCTCAAACAATGAAGCTAAAGATATTTGCAATGAATTTAGCCACGAACTTTGCAATGAATTTCAAGCCATTGCTATGAGAGCAGCCAAGAACGTAAATCTAGAAGATCTCCCTAACTTCATCTTAAGCAATGGCCTTAAAGATTGTGCCCCATAATTGTCCGAGGCCTTACCGATTTTCCTGACTCTGCCTGTGTCTGTTGCTAGTGGTGAGCGTATTTTTTCAAAATTAAAATTAATCAAAACTTGTGTTCGATCTACCATGACGCAAGAAGGGCTTCAAGGACTAGCCACTCTATCAGTTGAACAAGACTTGGCAAAAGACATCGACTTGAACGAACTGGTGACTTCTTTCACAAAGATGAGATTGAGAAAAATTAAATTGTGAACTGTAGACCTTCTTTCTGTTAACTTTCCACTTTTAACTTTTCCCTATAATCTATGTAAACTTTTAGAATTAAAGTTATCTCTTCTGCAAAATTATCGGTTTTCTTTGATAAGTTTCTACTATGTACCTAATGAAATAAATACTCTGACACTAAGGGTTTATCGTATAATTACCTATCATAATTATGGTTGTACTAGCAGCCACACAGGTTATCCTTGTTAACTATTCTTTATATTGTTTGTATCTGCATTATGTAATTTGTGATTGTGTGTGTAAATTAATGTTCGTTTCGTTAAGTGCCAAAAAAAACAACAAAAAAAACATAAGAGGTGGTGATTTTGGGTAAGGGTTCAATTGAGGTGGAAAATGGAAACAAAATCTAATTTGGGGGGGGGGGGGGTAAAAATATCTTGCCTAAGATGGCAGAATAGGTTGCACCGGCCCTGCAATTGGTAAGTTGGCTACTAGTCTCTGAGATGCTTTTACAATTTACAAGTAATATTTGACTAATCTTAACGAAAAAAAGAAACTGTCAAAGCCTCTAAAAAAAGTACCAAGATCTTTACCTGTTGGATGGGATGGAAAAGAGGTTTCTTAAACCTCTTGAGGAAGCCATAAATATATGGCTATCTCATAATTTTGATTGGATGTGTTTGGGGAAACGGTGGGCGTGACAAGGGGGTTAGCTGCCCTCCAATCACTTTCAACTATTAAAAAGGGCACTAGCCCTTTCAATTTCCAATCAAATGAGCCCTTTTTGAAGTTTCTACGAGAATACTTTCTATGCAAATCTTATATGGCCCCAGGGCATAACTTACAACCCTTGCCCTGAGGGCTATGCGAGGTTTGTCATCCTCAAAGACATAATTTCCGAGCTTTTCAACTACGTTGAACAAAATGGCTATCTCAAAATTTTGATTGCATGTGTTTGGGTAAATGGTGGGCGTGGGAGGGGTGTTAGTTTTCCTCCAATCCCTTTTGACTATTAAAAAGGGCACTGGCCCTTTCAATTTCTAATTGAATGAGCCCTTTTTGAAGTTTCTCTGACAACAATCTCTATACAAACCTTATATGCCCCCAAGGAATAATTTACAAACCTTGCCCTGAGGGGCGTGGGAGGTTTATCATCCTCAAAGACATAATATCCAGAACTTTCAACTACGTTGAAAAAAATGGTTATCTCAAAATTTTGATTGGATGTTCTTGGGGAAATGGTGGGCGTAAGAGGGGGGTTATTTGCCCTCCAGTCAGTTTCGACTAGCCTATTAAAAAAAGGTATTAGTTTTTTTAATTTCGAATTGAATGAGCTCTTTTTGGAGTTTCTATGACAATATTTTCTATAAAACCCTTATGTGCCCCCAGGGCATAACTTACAACCATTACCTTGAAGGCTCTGGAGGGGGGGGGTTGTCCTCAAAGACCTGATATCCAGAATTTTCAACTACGTTGAAAAAAATGGCTATCTCAAAATTTTGATTGGATATTATTGGGGGAATGGTGGGCTTGAGAGGTGGGTTAGACGCCCTCCAATCACTTTCGACTATTAAAAAAGACACTAGCCCTTTCAATTTCCAATCAAATGAGCCCTTTTCGAAGTTTCTACGAAAACGCTTTCTATGAGAAACCTTATATGCCCCCAGGGCTTACCTTACAACCCTTGCCCTGAGGGGTTTGTCATCCTCAAAGACATAATTTCCAGAACTTTCAACTACGTTGATAAAATACATATCTCAAAATTTTAACTGGATGTGTTTGGGGAAATGGTGGGCATGAGAGGGGGGTTAGTTGCCCTCCAATCACTTTCGACTATTAAGAAGGGAACTAGCTCGTTCAATTTCCAATCAAATGAGCTTTTATTGAAGTGTCTATGACAACACTTTCTATAAAAAACCTTATATGCCCCCAGAGCATAACTTACAACCCTTGCCCTGAGGGTTCTGAGGGGGGTTATCATCCTCAAAGACCTAATTTCCAGAACTTTTAAATGCGTTGAACAAAATGGATATCTCAAAATTTTTATTGAATGTGTTTGGGGAAATGTTGGCCCAAGAGGGGGGTTAGTTGCCCTCCAATTACTTTCAACTATTAAAAAGGGCACTAGCCGTTTCAATTTCCAATCGAGTGAACCATTTTTGAAGTTTTCACGACAACACTTTCTATAAGAGCCTTAAATGTCTCCAGGGCATAACCTACAACCCTTGCCCTGAGGGCTGTAGGGGGAGTGTCATCGTCAAAGACATAATTTCCGGACCATTCCACTATGTTGAACAAAATTTCTATCTCAAAATTTTGATTGCATGTGTTTGGGGAAATGATGGGTGTGAGAGGGGGGTTATTTGCCCTCCAATCACTTTCAACTATTATAAAGGTCATTAGCCCTTTGAATTTCCAACCGAATGAGCCGTTTTTGAAGTTTCTACGAAAACAATTTCTATAAAACTCTTATATGCCCCCAGGGCAAAACGCACAACCCTTGCCCTGACTTTGTCATCCTCAAAGACATAATTTCCAGAATTTTCAACTCCGTTAAACAAAATACCTAGCTCAAAATTTTGATTGGATGTGTTTGGGGAAATGGTGGGCGTGAGAGGGGTGATAGTTGCTCTCCAATCACTTTCGACTATTAGAAAGGGCACTAGCCCTTTCAATTTTCAATCAAATGAGCTTTTGTTGAAGTTTCTACGACAACACTTTCTATAAAAACTTCATATGCCCCCAGGGCATAACTTACAACCCTTTCCCAGAGGTCTCTTAGGGAGTTATCATCATCAAAGACCTAATTTCCAAAACTTTCAACTACGTCGAACAAATTGGATATTTCAAAATTTTGATTGCATGTGTTTAGGAGAATGGTGGGCGTGGAAGGGGCGTTAGTTGCTCTCCAATTACTTTCAACTATTAAAAAGGGCAAAATTCAAAGGGCACTAGCCCTTTGAATTTCCAATCGAACCCTTTTTCAAGTTTCTACGACAACGCTTTCTCTAAAATCTTATATGCCCCAGAGTATAACTTACAATCCTTGCCCTGAGGGCTATGGGGAGGGTCATCCTCAAAGACCTAGTTTCAAGAACTTTCAACTACTTTGAACGAAAAGGCTATCTCAAAACTTTAACTGGATGTGTTTGGTGAAAAGGTGGGTGTGAGAGGGGGTGTTAGTTGCCTTATAATCACTTTTGACTATTAAAACGAGCACTAGCCATTTCAATTTCCAATCGAATGAGCCCTTTTCCAAGTTTCTACGACAGCTTCTTCATAACGAAGTGCCCTGGCAAAAAAAAAAAAAAAAAAAAAACAAACAATACATTGTGCCAAAATCATTCTGTACTTAGGCAGCGCGATTGTGCTGCCTATGAAAATGTATGTATCTGTATATTATAGAAGCAATTGAAACTGTCCTATATTTTGACATTTTTGTTGTTTTTTCATCCATTAGGGAAACGGAGGGGACCTATGGTCAAAATTTGTACATCTTTGAGAAGTCATTATAGATCCTCGCATATATTGACCGTTTATTTAGATTAAATGAAAATATAGCTCTCTCTTATTATCCCTTAATCAGAGGCAATGTTCTAGCATTGTCGATAGAAAAGAGCCATAAGGCCTCAGTGTATTATTTGTTTATAATTTTTCTTTGTTCCAGAGCCACTACATATGGAAGGAATGGGCTTAGAAATTTTGAAGGAAACTCTTTCGATTAGAAATTGAAAGTTCTAGCTCTTTTCTAAGACCCAAAAGTGATCAAAGGCAAATAAATCCCCCCCCCCTTCCACGCCCTTTTTAGCTGCCCTCCTTTCGAAGACATCCGATCAAAATTTTGAGATACTTAATTTTTCAAAATAGTCTAAAGGTCAAATAACTGTGTCTTCGGGGATTAAATGACCCCCATGGCAATAGCTGTGAGCTATACAAATTGTCTATTGTTTATATTTAGTGTTTGTTTTTGAGAAAGGGGGGCATATATGATTCCCAGTCTCTAAAAAGGTTTAGGACATTAAGCTGAAATTTTCAGGAAATGTTGAAAAGTGAGGAGGATATTAAAAAGTGACCGGAGGGCACCCAGCCCCACTCACCCTTCTTAGATGCCCCTCATAACACTGATCAAAACTTTGAAACAGCCATTTTGACAAATTAGTCAAAAGTCCATAACATATACCTCCGAGGATGCTCATCCCCCCACGAAGAAAGGATACTAAATTATACAGTTTGCCTATTGTTTATATACAATATTTATCATTGGGAAGGGGGAATTGTTTGATCCTGGGTGTGTCCTAAAAGGCTAACAGTGTTAAGGTGAAAGTTCAGGGAATATTGAGACGGATATTGAAATAATCAAAAGATATTCTTTGCGGCCAGGATATCAAAAGGGTATATCTGCAACATCTTATGAACGACCAAAGATATTAACTTGGAAGAGGCCACTACTATTACCACTACGACGATTGCAACTCCTTACGACTCCAACCACCTGCGAGTACGATCGAGACTGCTTGCGACTGTGACTACGACTAAGTGCGACTACTTACAACTGTGATTACTTACGACTTTGACTACGACTACTTTTGACTGCGACTGCAAATATTTGCAACTCCGACTACTACTGCTTGCGACTGTGACTGCAACTACTTTCAACTGTGACTACTTGCGACAGATACTGTGACTATTTGTGACTGCAAATGTACTTGTATCCACGAATGTGACTATTTGCGACTGCAATCACTTACAACTGAGACTACTTGCGACTGCGACTCAGGCTGCTTGCGTCTGAGACTATGATCACTGTCAACTACGAATGCTTGCTACCGCAACAATTTATGAATGCAACTACTTATGACTACTTGCGACTTCGGCTACTTGTGACTGCTACTGTAACTACTTGTAATTGCTACTGCGACTACTTGTGACAGAGACTCCGTGCAACTGTGACTGCTTGTGACTATGACTGCAACTACTAATGCTACTGTGACTGCAAATGTAACTGCTGCTTCTACTAATACAATTGGAACTGTTGAACTAAATCAAAAGAGTTTAAGTGCATCCTACTCGTCAAAACGGCATTGTGCATTCAGATTGTTAAAGGGTATATGTGAAATATCTCAAAAACAGCTAGGATATCAAGTTTTAACTTCCAGGGAAAGTTGAGAGGGACGTTGAACTCAATCAAAAGACATTATGTGTATCCAGGATGTAAGAATAATCTTTTTTTTCTCTCACAACTTCTAGCAAACGCTTACTTCAAAGACACAAATAAAAGAATTTAAAAAGTCATTAATAAAAAAGCTGACTGGTGCCTCAGATCAGGGTCGTATCCAGGATTTTTTAGGAGGGGGGTAATTTAAAAAAGATTTTTTTTTTTGGGGGGGGAGGTATTACAAAAAAAACACTAAAGAAACACATCAAAAATTCGTTTACATTAATTTTTGTTACGTTTTTACGAGTCCAAAATGCATTTCAGGCGGGAGTTCAAACCCCTAAGCCCCCCCTCTGTACACGGCCTTGCCTGAGATATATGTGTATTTTTATATTCTATTTCCATTCATATGTAATTAGGGGTGGATCTAGAGGAAAATCTTTGGGGGGGGGGGGGTGAATGTGACAAGGGTGCCAATGAGCAAAATCTCGTGGGGAGGGGGCAATGTGACAAAGGTGCCAATAACTGACCAAATTGACAAATTTATTCCAAGAAAAGAGGGAAAAAAGAAAAAAAACATGGAAAGAGGGCACCGAAAATTCTCGGGAGGGGTAGCCCACCCCCTGGATCCGCCAGTATATGTAATATTCTGTGCATTTTCCCTGGAGGATTATTTCGATTATATTATCCATGAATTGCTGTTGAATCCAAATCTCATTTCAAGAACCGTTCCAATCCTTAATTTCAGAATCCTTAATTCGAACAGAAAAAATTAAAAAAAAGTATTCGACAAAGAAGCTTTTCAAAAAAATTAAAGACCCATATTAAACTAAACAGGAGTATAAATAAATTCCTATAAGAGTTAAAACTTAAAACGACCATAAATTACTATAAAAGAATAAATCTAAACCCAAAACGAACCGAAATTAAAATAAATAACCATATTAAACAAAAACATAACAGACACTGATATAGATAAACAAATAAATCCTTAAACGAGTAAATATCAAATTGAGTGCTCAAGTCAAATTTAAAATGAACAAAAACTACTACAATCAGGAGTTCAGATGCTGCCTCCTTTCCTCTCTAACCCTAAACGTTTTTTACTGAAAACTAAACATAATGTAAGCACAGATAGTTTTCTATAAAACATCAATGACGCAATAAGCTTTAGAACTTTTACGGTTAGGGAAAAAAGAAGGGAGCAGCAGCCAATCTCCTGTTCTTAGTAACTTGTGTACGTTTCAAGTTTCACTTGAGCATAAAATTTAATTTTTACTTGTTTTAGGATTTATTTATTTACTTACGTTAGCATATGCTGTCTTTATGTTTGATATGATTATTTGTTTTAATTTCTGTTAGTTTTTGGTTTCACTTATTCTTTTACAGCAATTCTTGGTCGTTTTAAGTTTTAATTATTTTAGTAATTTATTTCTGTTCGCCTTAAGTTAAGTATAGCTCTTTACCTTTCTTTGAAAAACGTCTTTGTCGGAAAGTTTTTTAAAACTAATAAAAGTAAATGGATAATCTTTAGTTAAAATTAGTACATATATGAAAAACCAAGCTTTCATTCCATCAAAATTCTGAAACCCCATTGGAAACTATAAAGAATTTGAAGAGAAAATTAAGAAAAAATGTTTTTATGTACCAAAAAATCAGAATTTCAGGGGACCGTCAAATCTGAGGGGGGGGGGCAATTTTGCTGCTTTCAAATTTTTAAAATGAATATACTAAAAAAGCATATTTGAGGAGGGACAAATGCCCCCCTAAATTGGCCCCACTGGAGTACACCAATTGAAATGAATAAATGAGGATGACTCATTTATCACTCATTGAATCACTTATCTAGGTAGAATTATTTATAGGGAAGGTGAATGTAGTAGCGATATTAAAGGTAGAGTAGTCAATACACATTATGTCTTTTCCAAATAGAAAAGAGATTGGAAGAACAAAACAATTAGTCTCACAGCTAAGATCAGTATTCTAGCAGCCAATGCTGCAATGACACTTGCCAAGTCTGATTCTGGATCGTGGGCACCTTGAAGGAATAAAGTAGATGTGCTAAATGTTTTCCAGAGGAATATTTTAAAGGCCAGAGTAGACATAAAAGCTGACATTATATTTAAATTTGAATCATTTAACACAATAAACTGTTTAAATTTGAGAGTTTGACTATATAAAACTGAGTAACTTCAATGCTAGATTTGTAAATATGACTAGTATAGAGGTTTAAGCTTATCCAATCTCACTTAATCTGATGCTGAATTTTTTAACGAGTATGTTTTGCATATTCGAAAAATTTCCTTGAAAATGCTGCTTAAAAAAAATAGGGTATCGTCCGTAGATGCTCATTTTTAAGACCCCGTTCATCCTTTAAAATAGTTTTATGTAGCCGTTTGAACGATTGTATATCAAACTGTGTCAAAAATGCAGTTCGATCTCACTCTCTGGGACAACAGTCAAAGAAAAATTAAGATGGTCAGGTTACGTATTACATATGAAGGATAACATATTGCTAAAAATCGTATTGTTTAGCAATCTAGCTGTTGCAAGAATGTGCAACCCCTCATGCCCCCTCCCTCGAGATCCCCCCTGTATTTTAAAGAATACCTTTTCGGGGTGTAGGAAGTGACAAGTACCACTTTTAAGTATTTATATTAAAAAAAGACTTAAACAAAAAATAAGCCCCTTTCCTTAGATATCAAAAAATAAATCTCCCTCTAAATTTCCTGGAATTGACGCCACTACAACACACGGCTCAGGATCTGCATGATTAAAGGACCAAATGTGAATCCTTGGGTTCATCCTCTTGTTTCTCCCCCATCCCATTGCTCCGCTTTTAATCATATTAACATATAAGGTAAGAACATAAGGTGTTTGATTGTCGCAAAAGTTTAAAGGCTTTGGAAGACACCAATAATACTTGATATAATTTCTACTTTCACAAATGGTATCCAATTTCTAACATAATTCTTATTCAAGGGTTTCTGAGCTTGTTAATTACAAAGCCAAAGTTGTAATATGGAAGTCAGTATTTAAAACGTGTCACACGTATGTTTCA
The DNA here is from genome assembly GCF_049724085.1 of Artemia sp. Qi Xiang Cuo. Classification (NCBI taxonomy): domain Eukaryota; kingdom Metazoa; phylum Arthropoda; class Branchiopoda; order Anostraca; family Artemiidae; genus Artemia; species Artemia sp. Qi Xiang Cuo. The sequence goes on along the minus strand of NC_142799.1, from coordinate 54,779,277 downwards.
CAAATTGTGTTTTATCTTCATCAATCTTTATCCTGCAATTGGCCTGTAGAATAATATTTATGTGACTGCAGTCCGTCCCCCTTAATGGTAGTTCTATAAATGTGTGTAAAGTTATTTTTTCTTTGAGTGATGTACGAAATATTTTTTTAATTCTCTACACACCGGATTATTATACACTCAATTTTTTTTTTTTTTCAGAATAAAACTTCTGACTGTACATCACTATTCGCTTTACGGATTGAATGTAGTTTACTTAAAGCAATGTCAATAAATTTTGGAAAAGAATCGAGGAAAACGCTCCAAGGTAACTCCAGCTGTTTCCTGTTTAACTAACATTCAAATACCTTGTTAACCTTAACCACGTACTTCAACCTGAGAAATAATCTTTAATTTTTCCCATGATCACGAGCCCACCTGAGATTATTTTCGAACATCAATTTGTCTTAATTTGAATAAGCATTAAATCCAATTTATTCGCGCTTTAATCTCCCTTCTCCGCCCCCCTTGCCTAACAAGGGACCATAAACAACTTCCTTGGCTCTGTGAGGTCTGCGGTATCTTACGGTTCGTTCGGCTCTTTTGAAAAAGAAAAGCAATTCATTAGTTTCGACAATTGGGGCATGCTGATATGATAACTTATGTCTTCTTATGTGATTTAAAAGCGTCTTAAAAATGTCATACTATAGGAAAGGGTAGATTGAAACATTAAACATTTTTGGAGACTTTTTTGATTTATTTGTAATGCCACCCCTGTCTTGTGTCCTGGCAAATGCCGAAGCATAGACAATTATTAACGGTTGTAAATCAAATTATTTATGCTTGGTCTTATGACGAAATATCCCAGCTAAGGATAATGTTTTGTATTTTAAATTGTTATTCAAGGTCGATTCAAATGTCTTTAGCTTGACCTCTCTTTATTTCTATTTTAGAATGAGTGGAGTAGTACAACGTACTTGCTGACAACAGAATCCATGGGAATGAGAATTCCCTGATGATGAATTATAGGCCGAAATGAAACCTTCAGAATCCCCTAAGCTTATGAACGTGTTAGGGCTCCCTTAGATAGGACATAGTTGCTGAAATTCTGACGTAAGCACCTAATAAACCCCAATTTAAGGGCTCTTTTTTAGTGGCATAATTTCGTCAAAATTCTGACGAGGAGGGACAAAGTTTGAGCCCTGTTTTCCCAAATAAAGTGAAAATGACTGAAAAAATAAAGATGAACCATACAGTACCATTAAGGCAAAGATACACTGAAGAAAATTGACCCGTTTCTGTGAATGTTTGAACTATGCAGGCATATCTTAGTTTTGACAAGATTTTTGAAGAACCTTATTTTCAGCTGGAGGGAGGGGTTAGGATCTAGGAGTAAGGGGAATGGGGTCTTGAGGAGACTGCACACCTGCCCCATAGCAAATTACGCCCGTGCTCTTTTTCCAAAACACGAAATTTTTGGATGAGTCTCCATATGTCTGATAAAGCTTAAAAAAAGAAACAGTCCACAGCTCAGCTTCGAATATTCAAAAGGCGTGGTGCAACTTTTCTAACAAAGCGTGCTCTAAGGATTTGTCTATTAATTTACTCCTTACACGTTTGGTTTTAAAAATATTTGTAAGATCATATTTTTTTCCAAGATGCATCATACTAACTTATTTTATTTTATAAGAGAAATCGTTGCAAAAAAGGCAAAACAAAAAAATAGTCAATTGAATGCCTAGAAAAAATCTTTGATTCGAAACAGCCGGTCAAACATCCAAAAGTCAAAACGGTTTCCATTTCCGTTTCCCCACTATCCTATAAAATTCTTATTACGTAACATACCACTTTTGATTCCCAAAGAAAATCCTTTCAAAATTGTCGAATCATGTTAGGGGTCTTCCCTCAGAATAAGAGACAATAAGCTGGAAACTCATATGCATATGGAGTCTATTTAACTTATTTAATTTATCTAATTGATCTAATCCATTTAATCTTTGCGTTCTACATTTTTCTTTCTTCTCTCTGTAAGTAACTGACTTTTTTCTCTGAATAAGTGACTCGTATGTCTTCCCCCTAGGTCAAGGAACCTTACTTACTTGTGGTCAAGGAACCTTACTGCGTTATTGTGTGTGCATTTCCTCATGAATAAATCCTATCTTGTCGCAAGAGCAAGCTTAAACATTGAAAAAAATAACCATTTTACAACATTTCCTTCGGCGATTTTTCACACCTAGAATTGTATCACAAATAAGTTTTTGCACAGCAGCCAACAATAGAAAAAATGTTGAGGAAATTATATGAATATGCCTTATAAATTTTTTCCACACTTATTAAAAAGTCAAATAAGTCACAACGACTTGTCTAGGAAACTTGCCTATCCAAGAGAACTTTTCTGGCTAGTTAACAAAAGGTTAAAATTTAACAGTACAAATGATTCCGAAGACTAACCTACCATTCTGTCATATAAACGAGGAAATAAAACAAAACATGAGTTAAGAAGTGATAAGACTTATTTTTGAACGTAATGTAACAGAAAAGACTCAAGCAAAAATCTCAATATTTCGGTTGTGCACAAGGTAATAGTCGACAGCAAACACTACTACTACTAGTACTAACAATTCACTGCAGCACAAAGCCACCTGAGGCCAACACAGCTCAGGGGTGGATCTAAAGCAAAATATTGGTAGGAGGCCAATGTGACAAGGGAACCAATGAGTAAAATCTTGGGGGAGGGGGGGGGGAATGTGACAAAGGTGCTAATAATTGACCAAATTGACATATTTATTCTTAAAAAAGGGTGAAAAAAGAAAAATAACACGGAAAGAAGGCGCCAGAAAAAATATTGGAGGGCAACCCCCCACCTCCTTGATCCGCCAGTGACACAAATACGTATGGTTCTCTTTCATCCCAGTCTATTCAACGCTTCCCTCCTTACACCATCCCAGGAAGTTCCCATTTCCTTCAAATCTTTCCTTATGACTTCCTCCCACCCCCACCGGGGACGACCTGCTTTTTGTCTAGCCCTAGACGGTTGGCCGAAAAGGACAAAGTGATCCTTCCTCTGCAGAACGTGCCCTAGCTATCTCAACCTTTCCCTTATTATAGCACTAGGCACACCTAAATCAGCAAGCATGGCTAGAAAACAGCTCAAATATCCAAAAAGTAAAATATAAAGGACAGTGAGCCAAACCTTCAAGACTAAAATGAATTGCAACAAGTAGTGCGCATTCATGCAGTTGGATATATTTTCCTTAGCTTCCCTGAAGTATTTGAATCTTTAACTTTCCAACGTTATGAAACAATTTTTACTTTCAAAAACTTGGATAAATTACAGTTTTTTAAACTTCGCGCTTAATAAAATTATTGCACCTGTAACCCAATTGAAGACTCCCCTATTCCTTTCCAAGACACATTGTCAGCTTTAATTTTATTTATCTCAATTATCTTCCAAAAATCCCTCGTCAAGACAGATTACCTCGAGGAGAGATTTTTCTCTCCTCAAGGAAGAAGTAAGATCATTATATCTTTTTATTGCTGAATTTAAATTATGTTCTATCAATTCTCCAGATTTTGTAAATGATGTTTATGTAATTAGTATCAGTGTTTGGCTGAATAATACAAAACTTACATATTAAGCTTTTATAACCCTAATGGTCAAACTACAGATGCCATGGATTTCTTCAACTATATAAATAGTTCTAATATGTTGAAAAATATCATTATTTGTGGAGACTTTAATGCCACAGCCTTTGTGGGGGAATAAACCATTAAATAAAGCTGGTAAGTTCATTGAGCGTATGACTTCAAACAATAATGAATTAGCTGTTGCTACCCCTCCAAACCTGAATACATATTTCAACCCCAAAAGTGGCAGTTTCTCAACAATTGACCTACAAATTGTGCCTTTAAATATTTTGAATAAAACTTTTATAAATAAAATTGATAGTCTATGTACTGACCACTTTGCCATAGTTTGCTCCCTAAACGAACCTGCTGAACCCCTATCACATACCTCCAAATATATCAACACTAAACCAAATTGGCCTATGTTCCAAAATAAGCTAAATGATGAAATTACAAGTTTCACCCAAAATTCATGCATTTCAAACGCAACAGTTGACACACATGCTGAAGTTTTGGCATCTTTACTAATAAATACAGCTAATCATGCTATCCCCAGAACAACACCCAGGAAAAACTTCCCTAAACATATTCCCAAAGCATGGTGGGCAAATGAGTGCCAAAATAAATGGAGAACAAAAAAGGCAGCTAGGAGAACATTCTTAAAAAAAACCATCACCTACTACATATTTAAAAAAAGTAAAAACTGAATCTAATCCAAAAAGGACCATAATAAATACTAAGTTTAACCACTGGAATAAATTTGCAAATAATTTCTCCAGAGAAGACCATGAGACAATTATACATAGAGTCATAAGTCACATCTGTGGGAAAAAGACTTCCCCCAACCCACTCCTGTATGAGCTTATACATAATAATACCCATTGTGACAATGATAATGAAAAAGCTAAGCTATTTGCCACTCTTTTTGTTTATAAGCTAACATCAAATAATTGTAGCAAAATGTCCCCAATTCCTATTAACCCAAGCTACCAGCTCCGTCGAGGAGCTTAGCATATAAGCATTCCTTTCTTTATCCATGAAGCGACTAATGTAATTAATCATATTAGGACCATGACTAGCGGCAACTATGACAATATACATCGTACATGGATAAAGAATCTCATTCATTCATAAAAACAGGAACTTCTAAATTGTTATAATCATGCTTGGGCTTCATCTATTTTTCCCAATATCTGGAAATGTTCGTCCCTCCTACCAATCCTAAAGAAAAATAAACCCAAAAATAACCCTGAGTCATAATGAGTCATAAACCCTGATGCCCATAATGATTACTCTTGTGATGGGGAAAATATTGGAGAAAACGATCTATTACCGACTCCTCTGGTTTGTTGAAAAAAATAATATGATCCCTCACGCTCAAACTGGTTTCAGGAAACACCATTCCTCAACAGATGCTTTTATGTTGTGAAGAAATGCAATAAATGAATCATTCTGAAAAAATTATCGTAGTCGCACCTTTCCGAGATTTAGTTGGAGTATACGAAGATGTGAACCACAAGACACTTTTAAATGAACTTGCTAAGATTGGACTACAATTCACGCTAGCATTCTTTGCGCACTCCTTGGTGAAATCTTAACGTTTAATTGTTTGTGTAAGCTCAGCCTCTTCGCCCAAAAAGACAATAATCAAAGTCCTTCTTCAGGGAGCAGTTCTCAGCTGCCTCCTCTTTGCCCTATATCTCTGGGACAAGAACCTCCCCCACCCAAATCTACAATATGCTGATGATCTGGTAGTATGTTCATCTGGCAACACCTTTGAGATTGCACAGTCAAAGCTGCAAAAGTCACTTTTCCAATTTGAAAAATGCTCTCACCATTCGGATTTACCCATTGCACCTACCAAGTCAAAAATAATCCAATTTCACCGAAAGCGAAATCATATTAATGCAAGACTAACTCTAAATGGAACAATTATTCCAGAAGATAATCATATTAATTATATTGGTCTTATGCTTGACCAAAAACTTAATTTCCACCTCCAGATTTCAAACACAATAAAAAAATGCTATAGAAAAACAATTATACTAAAAAGACTTCTTTCCACACACTGGGGCTGTAAGGAGAAAACCTTACTCCAGTTTTATAAATCACATATAAGACCCCATATTGACTATGGGCTCATCGTCTATGGTGCATGTGCAAAGACCCAGATGCAAAAAATTGAAACAATACAAAACGATATAATACGTCTCATGTTTGGTCTTAGGAATCCCACAAGCACCGAGTTTCTGCTCATGGAGGTGGATTAACAACAATAAGGGAGAGACGTAGCTTTCTCTTGATAAAAAATCTTACAATAATTGAATCAAATAGCTCACGCACCCTACATAATTGGTTAAGAAATCCAGCCATGTATAGAGGCATTGCAGATGAGTATGCCAATATTCAGAAGAAGTTCCCTGTACCCGCAAAGTCTATTGCACCTACTTTCCCCCAATGCCCTCCACGGCATTGGTCAATCCGCATAATAAATACTGATTTCTCAAAGTGGACTAAAGATTTAACCCCCATCACTTTTGTCTAGAAAAAATTTGCTGAACTTAATACAACTACTTATAAAAACCATTTCCAATTCTTTGTTGATCGGTCCAAAATGAATGAAAAGGTAGCAAGTGGTGCATTCCTTCCTCACCTGAATATTGTAATGGGTGAGAGACTGTATGATAATGTATCTATAATGTCTGCAGAGTTAAATGCCATAATCATGGCATTAAAACACTTATGAAAAATCAACCCTTGATTGCTAATTCAAATAATATTACAGTCTATTCTGACTCTTTGTCAAGCCTTGAGTTGCTGTCTTCAGCTCCTCAGTATAAGCTGGATTTAGACACTTATCATTGTCTTAGTATTATAGATAATTTTGCTTCAAGTGGCATAAGAACTTATCTTCAGTATATTCCTAGCCACTCTGGTATAAGTGGTAATCATCAGGTTGATGAAATAGCAAAAAATGCTATAAATATTGACCAGCCAAGTGGGAGACCAATTCCTATTAGAGATATTTACCGATGGAGACTATCAGATATTATGTTTAATAAGAAAAATCCTACTCTTTCCCCCTTTCCCAATAAGTATTTTTGTAAAATTTATCATAGAATTCGTTCTGGAACAAATGGACTAAACTTTCCTGCATTCTCGTATCAGTTTCCTAATACTAGTTCTTGTGTTTTTGAGTCCCCTCTTTGCAGGTATTGCGTTATGAATAATTAAACAATTGACCACTGGCTATTTGAATCTAACATGCTGACGTCTGCACAGCAAAATTAACATCGTAAACTGTTCAAGTGCTTCAAACATCACAAAATGTCACAGCCAAGAGCCTAGCCGACTATACCTGCACACAGAGCACAGAAATCGATATCTATCATCTTATATTTGAACTCTTTGAGTTGAAAGATCTATTGAAAGATATCTGAGAATATCTAATAAATAAGAGACAACCAGGCCAGTAGCTCTGTAGCCCACAGAGTGAAGCAAAAAGAAAAGGGCTAAATAGTATCAACTGAAAAGCCCGCCTGCTGTGAAATAGAAGAAGAAGAAGAATTTAAGCTATATTCGAGTTCCTCTAGATGTAGTCTATCAATTCATTTTATTTTGTTCTGCCTATACAATATTTTCTAACAACTGGACAAAGTACTGTAAACTACACTATTTTCTCTAGCTTGAAAATTACTTTTTCCAAACAACTAGGTACTTCAAAGTTCTGTCAGGAGTGCAAAAGGAATGCGTTTTATCACCCTTTTTATTTGTAATTTTAATGGATATGTTTTGAGAGAAGCGGCTGGCTTCATAATAACAGTCGGAAATAAATCCTCTCGGGTCTTGACTTTGCGTATTTTGTGGCACTTCTGGAAATAACAAAGCAGCGACTCCAGGAGCTCCTTAATAAAGCTAGCGTTAAAGCGGAGAAAGTGGGTCTAACCATCAACATAGAGAAGACTAAAACAATGGTAACATCAGGCTCGCCAGTTGAGCTCCTGCAGAAAAATCGTAGAGTCGAATAAGTCCCTGAATTTAAATACCTTGGAAGCTGGATCGATTACACAGGAAAAGTACAAAATGAGGTCAAGAGAAGAATTGGCATGGCAAACGCTGCTTTCAACAAACTTAAGCCAGTATGGAAATGAAAGAAATACTCGCTTGGACTAAAGCTACGACTTCTTAATAGCAACGTTTTGTCCGCGCTATTGTATGCCAGTGAGTGCTGGAAACTAGATATTGGGACAGAGAAAAGACTCACAGCTTTCGAAAATATGTGCTTGAGACGCGTGCTGAATATCGGTTGGCGTCAAAGATTCAGCAACATTAAGGTCCGCAGAAGAACTTTTCAGCCGCTTATTACTGAAGTGATTAAGAAGAAAAGATGGAGCTATCTTGGCTACGTCCTTCGGATGGAGAACTCAAGAATCCCGAACCAGGTTCAACATTGGCAGCCGCGTGGGCATCGACAGAGGGGTAGACCGAGAAACACGCTCAGACGCACGTACGATTGTGATCTACACAGTTCTCACACATCACTACAACCCCAGTGGGAGGGTGTACTTGCCACAGCGCCAATACGTAACGTTTACCGAGGCTTCGTCGATGCCCTATATGTCCCAGATGGCTCAGGAGGACCTAAGTAAGTAAGTAAGTAATATATATATATATATATATATATATATATATATAAGTAAAGAACGATGTGGGCCAATGTGTTGTTTTTTTTTCTCCATACCCTGGCACTACGTATCGAAAAAGTTGTAGTAGAAAGTTCGAAAAGGGCTCATTCGATTGGAAATTGGAGTGGCTAGTGCCCTTTTTAATAGTCGAAAGTGATTGGAGGGCAACTATCCCTCCCCCCACGCCCATCATTCCCCCAAATACCACCAATCAAAATTTTGAGATAGCCGTTTTGTTCAGCGTAGTTGATTTCCACATAGAAAATATCTTTTTTTGGAGGACACTCCCCGACAACCCTCGGGGCAAGGGTTTTAAGTTATGCCCTGGGGGCATATAAGATTTTTATAGAAGGCGTTGTCGTAGAAACTTCAAAAAAGGCTCATTCGACTGGAAATTCAAAGGGCTAGTGCATTTTTTAATAATTGAAAGTGATTGGAGGGCAACTAGCCCCCCCGCCCGCGCCCATCATTCCCCAAACACATCCAATCAAAATTTTGAGATAGCCATTTTGTCCAGCGTAGTTGTTTTCCAGATAGAAAATATGTTTATGCCCTGGGGGTATATAAGTTTTTTATTGAAGGCGTTGTCGTAAAAACTTCAAGAAAGGTTCATTCGATTTGAAATTAAAAGGGATAGTACCCTTTTATAAAATTCTAAAGTGACTGGAGGGATACTCGCCCCCCACCCCCGACCCTCCTTCCCCCAAACCCCACACATCAAAATGTTGAGATAGCCAATTTGTTCAGCGTACTTGATTTCCAGACAGAAAATATGTTTTCGAGGAGGACACTCCCCCACAACCCTCGAGCAAGGGTTTTAAGTTATACCGTGGAAGCATATAAGGTTTTTATAGAAGGCGGTGACGTTGAAACTTCAAAACAGGCTCATTCGATTGGAAATTCAAAGGGCTAGTACCCTTTTTAATAAGCGAAAGTTATTTGAGTGCAACTAGCCCCCCCCCCCCCCTCACGCCCTTCATTTCCCCAAACACATCCAATCCAAATTTTGAGATAGCCATTTTGTTCAGCGTAGTTGATTTCCAGATAGAAAATATGTTTTTGAGGAGGAAACTCCCCCACATTCCTCAGGGCATGGGTTTTAACTTATGCCCAGGGGGGATATAAGGTTTTTAAAGAAGGCGTTGTCGTAGAAACTTCAATAAAAGCTTATTCGATTGGAAATTCAAAGGGCTAGTGCCCTTTTTAATAGTCGAAAGTGATTGGAGGGCAACAAGCCCCCCCCCCAAACCCATCAGTCCCCCAAAGACATCCAATAAAAATTTTGAGATAGCCATTTTGCTCAGGGTAGTTGATTTCCAGGTAGAAAACATATTTTTAAGGAGGACACTCGCCTACAACCCTCAGGGCAAGGATTATAAGTTATGCCCAGGGGGCATATAAGGTTTTTATTGAAATATTTGTCGTATAAACTTGAAAAAGGGCCCATCCGATTTGAAATTCAAAGGACTAGTACCTTTTTTAATAGTAAAAAGTGATTTGAGGGCAACTAACCCCCCTCTCTCGCCCACCTTTTCCCAAAACACATCCAATCAAAATTTTTAGATAGCCATTTTATTCAACGTACTTAACAGTTTTGGAAATTAGGTCTTGAAGGATGACGACCCCTCCCCCCACAGCCCTTAGGGCAGGGGTTGCAAGTTATGCCCTGGAGGCATATCAAGTTTTTATTGAAAGCGTTGTCGTAGAAACTTCAAAAGAGCTTATTCAATTGGAAATTGAAAGGGCTAGTCCCTTTTTTAATAGTTGAAAGTGATTGGATAGCGACTAATGCCCCTCTCACGCCCACCATTTTCCCAAACACATCCAATCAAAATTTTTAGATGTCCATTTTGTTCAACGTAGTTGAAAGTTCTGGAAATTAGGTCTTTTAGGATGATAAACCCCTCAGAGCCCTCAGTGCAAGGGTTATAAGCAATGTCCAGGGGGCATATAAGGTTTACATAGAAAGTTGTTGTATATGATTTATAGAATAGATTTAGTCTTCCTCAAATCCAATTTTAATATGTTTAAAAACTAAATGTTGACTTAAGATTAAATTAAAATGCACTGTGATAATGCTAATTCCCAATAAGGCATCTCAGCAGTATCCCAAGAGCGACTGAGGATATTATGTTCAAACGTTCGGGGCTATTTCTGCTCTTAAAATTTAACCAAATCCAAATAGCGTAAGTGTATCCAAGCTATCAAAGAAAGTAAACAGATTTTTTTGCGAATGGTATCAAGTTTTCCATTAAAGGTCAACTAGAGGAGTTATGAAACTAAATTAAACAGTACTATTTGTGTCCAGATTTTTAAAAGGGTGTATGCTGTTAAAAAATTGCTGAAAATTTTTCTTCGGCATACAAATAGCAGGCCAAACTATAAAGTCTTAAGAAATTAAAGATTTAAAGTATTATTTTCTTTTTCCCTGAAAATACTATGTCAATATAAAATGAACAGAAATTAATTAAAAATGAAAGTGCATTGTCAGTTTAACAAATGAAAGTGATTTTCATTTAACGAATGAAAATTAATATATGGAATAATAGACAAGAAACGATTAACTTTGCTTTACAATTATTCTCTTCTTCTTATTTATTATCTTCTGGTTTTTTTTGTTGTTTTTTTTTCAAAAAAATCCTTTTAAGTGTTATCTGCTTACTTTCTGTATTTTTAAGGAGTGAATTCAGTGGGATGGCACCTGGCCCGTCCGGAGTGTAGTTTATTCACATTAATCTGACGAACAAATAAGAAAGGTAAATAAGGCTTTAACTAAGTTTTTTTAAGAATTTCAAAACAAAGTGTTTGTTTTTGTCTAAAAGAATTTAAAACAAATTTTCTTTGTATCAGGAAAAATAGGCAAGAAGAGACTAACTTTGCTTTGCAGCTATTCTCTTCTTTTGATTTTTTATCTTCTGTTTTGTTTTTTGTTTTTCACGAGAAAATCCTTTTTTTTTCGCCGGGGTGTAGTTTATTCACACTAACCTGACGAACAATTAAGAAAGGTAACTAAGGGTTTAACTAGGTTTTTTTTTTTGAATTCAAAACCAAGTGTTTGTTTTTGTCTAAAAGAATTTAAAACAAATTGTCACATATGTATACCAGAAATTTTTGTTTGATTAAAACTTTAATTGCATTTGTTTTATTTTTTTTTGTTAAAGAACGAAATGCCACTCAAGCTCGATAGAAAATTTAAGGGTGCGGAAAAACCGTATTTATTTGTGGTACTTTCTCTTGGTTGAAACTTGACCTTTTTTATGTTACCTTGAATTTATAAAATGAATCTTTATTCTTTTTTTAACTTTTGTTTTATTTCCATTTATTTTCAATTGACATCAAACTTTTTGTATTAATGACAGCAATCTTTGCTTATAAGTCTTGTCAATGGTGGTAATTGATGTCCATAGAAATAGAACCGTATTTATTTGTGGTACTTCCTTTTGGTTAAAACTACACCTTTCCTTTGTGTTTTATTTCCATTTATTTTTAGTTGACATTATATTTTTTATATTCATGATTGCAATCTTTGCTACTGAGCCTTGTCAATAGTTTTAATTGATGTCAATAGAAAAAACATGTTTATAGTAATCGTCGTAAATCCAATTGTACTATAAGTAGCCGTTTGGTATCAACAATCATTGGAAGTAGTGGTCGTAGAAGTGCTCAGGGATGTATTTCTTCCGACTTGCGAATGTTCAAAGGTTGTACTTGAATGATAAGAAGACTGTCAAAATAAAAATAACGGCAAATATGTATTCCAAATATGGGATCTAATGATAAATCAGTTGGACAGTCGAAAAAATCTTTAGTCTATTGACATTCATAGTTAGAGTAATAAAAGCCGCACCTGAGCCTCGTCTACCTCAATAAATATACACAAGTTGCACCTCTATCGACCCTTGAACATGTAGAAGCCAAATCATAACCAGTGGCTGATTCAGAGGGGGGTGAGGGGGCACGCGCCCCCCTAACGTAGTCTAAAGTAGTGTAATTACTCAATTAGCGCAAGTTTGCGTTAATTAAAGTTGCTCCTAACGCAAGTTTATCAGATCAACCTATTTTGAGCCCCCCCCCCTCTTAAAAAATCCTGGATCCGCCTTTGATCATAACATGTGCCTCCTAGAAAAAAAAAATAAAAAAAAATTGCCAATATTTCTAAATCAGTCACAACTGCCACCGTTCCTTTTGGAAAATTAATTAAAAAGAACTTTTTCAACAAATAAGTTTTCTTTAAAAAAAAATTAAAGAACTTCATTAGAGGCAACGCTATAGCGTTGCCTATAGTAAAGGCCATACAACTCCAATGTTTTATTATTTATTATTATTTTTTTTTTCCAGGGGCACTTCTTATGGAAGGGATCGTCGTAAAAACTTCAAAGGGGGCTCATTCGATTCGAAATTGAGAGTTCTAGTGCCCTTTTTAATAGTCGAAAGTGATTGGAGGGCGACTAGCCCCCCACCCCACGACCATCATTCCCCAAACACATCCAATCAAAACTTGGAGATAGCCATTTTGTTCAGCGTAGTTTATTTCCAGATAGAAAATATGCTTTTGAGGAGGACACTAGTAGTAACCTATTAGGTACTTTCAACAGTACAGTTTCAACAGTACAGTTTCAACCGTACAGTTTCAACCGTACAAGAGACATTAAACTCACGTGTGAATATTTTAAAAGTTGGCACACTATAATGCATGTTATGAAACTGAAGTCGAGGTTTTTTTAAACTTGGCAAGATATAATGTGGTCAAACATGTTTTGAGAGTATGGTCGTAATAATATAATTTAAGCAGACAGGTTTTTTTCTGTTATTGTTGTCAATTGCATATGGAATTATACAAAACCTACCAGACAGCTTTCTTGGCCAACCAGACAGGTTTCTGGGCCAACCAGACAGGCTTCTGGGCCAACTCTAAGGTTCTGGGCCTTTAAGTTCCATGGCACCTTTCCATGGCAGATTACCAGACTGATTATTGCTATTGTTGTCAATTGCATATGGAATTATACAAAACCTACCAGACAGGTTTCTGGGCCAACCAGACAGGTTTCTGGGCTAAAACAGGGATTCCCCACACAAGTTCGTTTCAACTCTAAGTTTTTTTCAACCGGACTGGTTTTTGAGCCAACATCTGTTTTTAGGGTATTTCCAGATAAAAAGCATTTACCAGTAAATTCAAATTTCAGGGGGACTTAGCCCCTCCCCCCTCCAACAATACAAAACCTTAAAATATGATGAGTATATTCGATAGAAAACGCAAAGTATGCTATTTTTTCCATTTAAATAAAATCTCTCCTCCCCCCTCCTTTGGTTACGATTGTAATTGTTTTGAAACAGTTCTTTTCGTTCAAAAAAATTTCATTTTCACATCATGCGTTTAAAATGAGCTTTCTTTACCTGCTTAAATAGAACAATCTGTGTTTAACCTTTTTACAAGAGGGAGCGATTTCAAAACATCATTTGGCAAGCGCATTATCTGAATTAAGAAAACAAAGGAATGGAAACGTGTAATTCTAAGTCGTTTTATTCTTTGTGATTTTTTCTTTACTTGGTGACCATTGAAAAAGCTAGGATTTCTGTTCAATAAATATTCCTTGTAGCTTTTTAAAGAGATTTAAGGTTTTTTAGAGACTCTTTTGTTTTATTCTGTGTGATTTTTTCTTCAATTGGTTTCCTTTCAAAAAAAGACGTGTTTTGTTGAATAGATAATTCTGGTAAACGTTAAAAAAGCGTTAAGGGGTTTGAGAGACTCTGTTGTCTTACTCCTTTGGATTTTTTCTTTACTTGATGGTCATTCAAAAAGCGAGGATCTCTGTTAAATAAATAATTCTTATGCATTTTAAAATAGCTTTACGGGGTTTGAGAGACTCTGTTGTTTTATTCTGTGTGATTTTTTCTTTACTTGGTGGCCATTCAAAAAGCGAGGATTTCTGTTAAATAAATAATTCTTATACATTTTAAAATAGCTTTACTGGGTTTGAGAGACTCTGATGTTTTATTCTGTGTGATTTTTTCTTTACTTGGTGGCCATTCAAAAAGCGAGGATTTCTTTTAAATAAATAATTCTTATACATTTTAAAATAGCTTTAAGGGGTTTGAGAGACTCTGTTGTCTTATTCCGTGTGATTTTTTCTTTACTTGGTAGCCATTCAAAAAGTGAGGATTTCTGTTAAATAAATAATTCTTATACCTTTTAAAATAGCTTTACGGGGTTTGAGAGACTCTGTTGTTTTATTCTGTGTGATTTTTTCTTTACTTGGTGGCCATTCAAAAGCGAGGATTTCTGTTAAATAAATAATTCTTATACATTTTAAAATAGCTTTACGGGTTTGAGAGACCTGTTGTTTTATTCTGTGTGATTTTCTTTATTTGGCCATTCAAAAGCGAGATTTCTGTAAATAATTCTTATACATTTTGAAATAGCTTTATGGGGTTTGAGAGACTCTGTCGTTTTATTCTGTGTTATTTTTTCTTTAATTGGTGGTCATTCAAAAAGCGAGGATTTCTGTTAAATAAATAATTCTTATATATTTTAAAATATCTTTACAGGGTTTAAGAGACTCTGTTGTTTTATTCTGTGTGATTTTTCCTTTACTTGGTGGCCATTCAAAAAGCGAGGATTTTTGTTAAATAAATAATTCTTATACATTTTAGAATAGCTTTAGGGAGTTTGAGAGACTCTGTTGTTTTATTCTGTGTGATTTTTTTTCTTTACTTGATGGCCATCCGAAAAGCGATGATTTCTATTAAATAAATAATTCTTATACATTTGAAAATATTTTTACGGGGTTTGAGAGACTCTGTTGTTTTATTCTGTGTGATTTTTTCTTTACTTGGTGGCCATTCAAAAAGGAAGGATTTCTGTTAAATAAATAATTCTTATACATTTTAAAATAGCTTTATGGGGTTTGAGAGACTATGATATTTTATTCCGAGTGATTTTTTCTTTCCTTGATGGCCATTCAAAAAACAAGGATTTCTGTTAAATAAATAATTCTTATACATTTTTAAATAGCTTTACGGGGTTTGAGAGACTCTCTCATTTTATTCTTTGTGATTTTTTCTTTACTTGATGGCCATTCAAAAAGCGGGGATTTCCGTTAAATAAATAATTCTTATACCTTTTAAAATAGTTTTACGGAGTTGGAGAGACTGTTGTTTTATTCTGTGTGATTTTTTCTTTACTTGTTGATCATTCAAAAAGCGAGGATTTCTGTTAAATAAATAATTCTTATACATTTTAAAAGAGCTTTATGGGGTTTCAGAGAATTGGTTAGCTTATTCTGTGTGAATTTTTCTGATTGATTTTTTCTTTACATGACGATCGGGCAAAAAGTAAGGACTTTTGTTAAATAAATAATTCTTGGACATAATAATCTAGCTTATCATGGGTGGAGAGACCGTTGATTTATTCTCTGGGATTTTTTCTTTACGTGACGGTTATTCAAAAAGCGTGGATTTTGGATTTGTAAATAATTCTAGTTCCTTTTGAAATAGCTTTTCTTGGGTTTGAGAGACTCTGTTATTTTATTCTGTGTGATTTTTTCTTTACTTGGTGGCCATTCAAAAAGCGAGGATTTCTGTTAAATAAATAATTCTTATACCTTTTAAAATAGCTTTACGGGGTTTGAGAGACTCTGTTGTTTTACTCTGTGTGATTTTTTCTTTACTTGGTGATCATTCAAAAAGCGAGGATTTCTGTTAAATAAATAATTCTTATACATTTTAAAATAGCTTTACGGGGTTTCAGAGACTCTGTTGTTTTATTCTGTGTGATTTTTTCTTTACTTGGTGGCCATTCAATAAGCGAGGATTTCTGTTAAATAAATAATTCTTATGCATTTTAAAAAAGCTTTACGGTGTTTGAGAGACTCTGTTGTTTTATTCTTTGTGATTTTTTCTTTACTAGGCGGCCATTCAAAAAGCGAGGATTTCTGTAAAATAAATAATTATTATACATTTTAAAACAGCTTTAAGGGGCTTGAAAGACTCTGTTGTTTTATTCTGTTTGATTTTTTCTTTACTTGGTAGCCATTCAAAAAGCGAGGATTTCTGTTAAATAAATAATTCTTATACCTTTTAAAATAGCTTTTTGTGTCTTTCTGAACTTTTTGTTAGAGGCGGGGGTAAGTATTTAGTTTAAATAATTCTAGGAGGAATTGAGTTTTGTGGCTGGTGTGGAAAAATGGTACGTGTTGAATATTCGGGTAAACATACGACTAAGAAACGCTTCACTATAAATAAGGCTATTGTGTTTTTCTGAACTTTCTAGGGTGGGAGTAACTATTTTCTTTAAATAATTATAGGAGGAATTGAGTTTTATGGATGGTATGAAAAAAATCGTATGTGTTAATTATTCGGGTAAACATTCGACTATAAATAAGGCTATTGTGTCTTTCTGAACTTTCTGTGAGAGGCGAGGGTAAGTATTTAGTTTAAATAATTCTAGGAGGAATTGAGTTTTTGTGGCTGGTGCGGAAAAATGGTACGTGTGGGGTAAATTAAGTTTTGTGGGGGGTAAAAATGGTAGTTATTTAGTACCCAGTAAAAAGGTGACTTGAAATGCTTCATTAGAAATAGTTTATTGCTAATGATACCTCCTCGACAGATATTTGTTTTATTGTATTTTATAGCTATTAGCCAAACATTGCTCTGTTTTTGTCACACCAACTAGCAAATATTTACCGGGGTTTTATTTTTTCTGTTCAATTATTTTCAGTGTAAGCCAATATAATTACCTCATTCTAATATTCTAACTTAAACTTTAGGAATAGGACTTCTAGAATAAGGATTCATCCCCTCGACTAAATCACTTTATTCATATATAATGGTGAACAAAAGACTATTACTTCATCGTATTTTTCTTTTTCTTATCTAGCTAAACTTTGCGCTGTGTCCGTCACACCAACTAGTACATATTTATCGGAATTTTATTTTTTCCGTTCGATTAATTTCAGCGTAAGCCAATATAATCCTAGGGGGGAGTAAAAATTGTAGTTATTTAGTACCCGGTAAACAGGCGACTTGATATGCTTCATTAGAAGTAGGTTATTGCTAATGATACCTCCTCGACAGATATTTTTATGGTTCGAACAATTGTGCTCTACGACTGGTCAGAGACACGATGTGGTTTTCCCACTGGGGGTTTTATGACTCCTCCCCACAATGAATTCAGATAGTTTTAGGACTCATCTCCCTAGCCATAACTCCATTCAACCTTGAGCGAATGTATAAAAGTTTAATGAAGTATTTCTCTACTTAACAACTACATTAATAGCCTCCAAGATGATAGGACTGTATGACACAGAATTTATCGGATTGAAAAAATCCTCTTGTGGTGTTATATTTGAATGCGCTTTTTTATTATTGTCTATGGATCTCGAAGAAATTGACTGTTATCATTGGATAGTGAACTATAATCTGTTTGAGTATGATAAAAGCTTGTGGAGTACTACATTACGTTATATAAACAGACTGGGATTCTATGATAGAGTGATTACACCACTTAATAATACTGGTCGGGAACTGAGAAATTTTCAGGAGGAAGTCAGTGAAATTTGCAGCTTATTCGGGGTTGAAGCACTCTACGTAAAGGGTATTGTACCTACAGATAAAGTTTTAATTCAAAAGTGTGACCCTAGGATTCCACTTTTCAATCTAGAAGAGTTTAAGTGTCCTAAATTTGAAGGGGGTTATCACCGTCCCGAAGACGAGGTTAAGTTCTTTGCGCAGTGGATACCTAAGGACATATCTGATCTTGATAGATCAATAAGACATGGTAAAAACTATTCCATATCATGGGACCATCGTTTCTGGATGTTTAAGTGTGAACTTTAAGTATTATTTTTATTTAAATACGTGTAGTTGTTTGCTTTTTTTCTAAAAAAATCTGTTAATACATTTAAGCACTAAATATATGTAAGCTTAACCCGTCTTTATTCTTTAGAGAAGTTCTATTCATTTCATTAAACTATGAAGAAATTTTAAGTAAGTAACAATCGCTTTCTTGAATTCACTTCCTGGACACAATACAAATATTTAATTCAAGAAATCATAATAAAATCGCAAGTAAGTAATAAAATCTTTATTGTTTTCACCTATTGGATACACAATGCTGAAATTTCATTCAAGAAATTATGAAGGAATTGTAAATAGGTAACACACTCATTCTTGAAGTCATCTCTTGTATACAAAATGCAGAAATTTCATTAACGAAATTATGAAAAAATTGTAACACACACTCAA
>NC_142799.1:54563247-54565747 GCF_049724085.1 Artemia sp. Qi Xiang Cuo | reverse complement strand
AGGCACTTGCATGATAACAATAGGCACTTGCATGATAACAATAGGCACTTGCATGACCTACAGCCCTTGCCATAAGGGCTGGGAAGGGGGTTGTATGTATTAATATTATTATTTATAATAATAATAATGAGCAACTTGAATTAGTTTATTAATATTATTTTCACATATAGTATAATTACATATTCTCAAAATGCATCCGATCAAAATTTTCAGATTATGCAAGCTGTCCAATATTATTATACAAATACAAAATTTAATAATACACATAACTAAGAAATTGTAAAATTTACATATAATTTACATATAATAGTTTACATCTACATATAATACATAATTTAATTAATTATAATATTAATGTATTATCACTTATTTATTTTTTCCCAGAGGCACTTCATATGGAAGGGGTGGTCTTATAAACTTTGGAGGGGACTCATTTGATTGGAAATCGGAAGTACTAATGTCCTTTGAAGAGGACACTGAGTACTAGTGTTCCCAGATTATTCCGGTCAAAATGTTGAGATAATCGTTTGGCTCAAAATAGTCCAAAGGTCAAAGAACTATGTCTTCGGGGTTGAAAAATCCTCACAGTCCCCGGTACAAGGGCTGTAAGTAATTCAAATTACCCATTATTAGCATATAAAGTTTTATAGAAGGGCTGGTTGTATAAACTTTGGAGCGGGCTCGGGCGATTGGAAATCGAAAAGTACCAGTGCCCTTTTTTAGAGTTCAAAGTGATTGGACGACAATCAGCCTCCCCCCTGCCCGTCAGGCCCTTTTTTCCCAAATGTATCCGATCGAAATTTTGAGATAGCCATATTGTTCAAAGCAGTCGAAAGTTCAAACGGCTATCCCTCCATAGTTGTTCATAGGGTTCATAGTTGGCAAGGGATGCGGCAAGGGGATAGTTCAAATAACTATCCCCTCCAGGGTTCATAGTTGGCAAGGGATGCGACTGCGGCAAGGGATGTAAGTTATGCAAGTTGCCCATTGTTTGCATATAAAGTTTTTATGAAATGGGTCGTCGTATAAACTTTGGAGGGAGGCTCATTCGATTGGAAATTGAAAGTTTTAGTGCCTTTTCCAAGAGTCAAAAGTGATCAGAGGGCAAACTCAGCCTCCCCCACGCCTTTTTTTCCGAAACGCATCCGATTAAAATTTTAAAATAGCGATTTTGTTTAAAATAGTTTAAAGGTAAAAAAAACTCTGCTTCTAGGGTTGAGAGCCTCCCAACCCTCAGTGGCAAGTTGCTTATTATTAACGCATTAAATTATTTGTATTGGAAAAGAGGGCATATTTGACCCTGGGTCTCCAACAAGGCTTAGGGTATTAAGGTGAAACTTTAAGGAAATGTTGAAAGGGATGCCAAACAGAATCAAAACACTACGTGCTTGGTGGTTGAGAAAACGGAATATCAGTGATGTCTAAGAATGGCTAT
Organism: Artemia sp. Qi Xiang Cuo; assembly: GCF_049724085.1. Classification (NCBI taxonomy): domain Eukaryota; kingdom Metazoa; phylum Arthropoda; class Branchiopoda; order Anostraca; family Artemiidae; genus Artemia; species Artemia sp. Qi Xiang Cuo. The sequence continues at coordinate 54,564,312 of NC_142799.1, read as the reverse complement.
AGGTATTAAGTTGAAAATTTCAAGGTATGCAGTCCTAAGCTATAATACAGTATTTTTTTTAAGTATTTTTTAAGTATTTTTACAGTATTAAGTTGCTTTAAAATTGAAATTCCTTCCTCCGTGTTGACCCAAAAGGGAGTCAGAGAAGAGAATAATCAAACATTATTCATAAGCAAAAGTATATTTTTTACCTTTAAAAAATCAAAAATTACTTACTTTAAATTGAAGGTATTTTCCTCCATGTTGACTCCAAAGGGAACCTGAAAAAAATAAATATCAAATATTAGTCATAAGCAATAACACGGTTTTTTCTTTAAACCTTTTATAAGTTACTTACTTAAAATTGAAGTTTCTTCCATCGTGTTAACTCAAAAGGGATCCTGAAAAAGAGAAATATCAAATATTATCTCTGAGATTGAGTGAAAAACATCTTTTTTTCTTGAAACCATTTACAAATTATTTACTTGAAATTGAAGGTTCTTCCACCATGTTGACTTGAAAGAGAACCTGAAAAAAAAAATTATATTAGTCATAAGCAAAAGCACAATTTTTTCGTCAAACTATTTATAATTTACTTACTTGAAATTGAAATTTCTTCTACCATGTTCACTCGAAGGGGAACCTAAAAGCGAAATATCAAATATTAGTCCTTATTTAAATGATATACAAATATAAATTGCTTGCAGGAAATTGAAGTTTCTTCCTTAATGTTGACTCAAAAGAGAACCTGAAATAAAAAAATAATCAAATATTAGTCATAAGCAAATGCACATTTTTTTCTTTATATTATTTATAAACTACTTACTTGACATTGAAGTTTCTTTCTCCTTGTTGACTCAAAAGGGATCTGAAAAAGAGAAATATCAAATATTAGTCCTTATTAATATGATGTACAAATATAAATTACTACTACTACTACTAACAACTCACCGCAGCACCAAGCCGCCTGAAGCCAACACAGCTACGCACGCTCCTCCTCCACCCCAATCTATTCAAAGCCTCCCTTTTTACACCCGCCCACGAAGTTCCCATTTCCATTAAATCTTTCTTTATGACGTCCTCCCA
>NC_142799.1:54527571-54562747 GCF_049724085.1 Artemia sp. Qi Xiang Cuo | reverse complement strand
CATCCGTACAACGTGCCCTAACTACCTCAACCTTTCTTTCATTATAGCCCTGGAGCGCGGTATTGAACCACATTTTTCGTATAGCCTATTGTTTGATATACGATCAGTCACCCGGGTACCCAGAAGAATCCTCAAGCAATTTCTCTGGAAAACATCTGGCAAATCTTCATCCGCTTTTCGGAGCATCCATGCTTCAGAGCCATATTTGACCACTGTCATCACTGTAGCTTATAATATTCTAATCTTGGTTTGCAGACTTATCTTCCTATTATTCCAGACTTTTTTTAACTGTGAAAAAACACCCTGAGCCTTGGCTATTCTATTTTTAACATCTTCACTGCTCCCACCATCTTTACTAATAATACTACCAAGGTAAGTGAAGCTGCCCACCTGATCAATATTTTCATTACCCAACGTCACATATAAATTACGTCAAATATAAATTACTTGCAGAAAATTGAAGTTTCTTCCTTAATGTTGACTCAAAAGAGAACCTGAAATAGAGAATAATCAAATATTAGTCTTAAGCAAATACACATTTTTTTCTTTAAACTATTAATAAATAACTTACTTGAAATTGAAGTTGCTTTCTCCATGTTGACTCAAAAGGGAACCCTAAAAAGAGAAATATAAACTATTAGGCTTAAGTTAGAGAATGATTGTTTTTTCAAATGGTTTATAAATTACTTAATTGAAATTGACTTTTCCTACTCCATGTTGATTGAAAATTGAGCATGAAATAGATAAATATGACATGTCCGTCATGAGCTAAAGCACAATTGTTTTTTTTTCTTTAAATAATTTAAGAATTACTTACTTAAAATTGACTATACTGACTCAAAGAATATGTTGACTCAAAGAAAACCCGAAAAAGGAAAATCAACTTCCTTAAAGTTCTAACTTGAAGTTCACGCTTCTTCCTTCATATTGACTTAAAACAGAAAAATTTATTGAGGAAAATAAAAATATGTTTATTGGACAAAGCACAATTGTTTGTTGGATGTTATGATATTGTTTATATCACTAGCCCGAGTTCAAAGTATCTTCATTAATATTGACTTAAACCAGAACCTTAAAATCAAAATCAAAATAGAATCAAATCAAAATAGGATAATCAAATATTAGTCACAAGCAAGTGAACATTTTTTTTTTTATTTAAACTATTTATAAAGCACTCACTTGAAATTGAAGTTTCTTTCTCCTTGTTGACTCAAAAGGGAACCTAAAAGAGAAATATCAAATATTAGTCCTTATTTAAATGATATACAAATATAAACTACTTACAGGAAATTGTAGTTTTTTCCTCCATGTTGACTGAAAAGAGAACCTGATAAAGAGAATAATCAAATATTGTAAGTAAATGCACATTTTTTTTTTTTTTAACTATTTATAAACTATTTACTTGAAATTAAATTTTCTTTCTCCTTGTTGACTCAAAACAAAACCTAAAATAGAAATATCAAATATTAGTCCTTATTTAAATGATATACAAATATAAATTACTTACAGGAAATTGAAGTTTCTTGCTCCATGTTGACTCAAAAGAGAACCTGAAAAAAATAATAATCAAATATTAGTCATAAGGAAATGCACATTTTTTTTGTTTAAACTATTATAAACTACTTACATGAAATTGAAGTTTCTCTCTCCTTGTTGACTCAAAAGGGAACCTAAAAGAGAACTATCAAACATTAGTCCTTATTTAAATGATACACAAATATAAATTACTTACAGAACATTGAAATTTTTTCCTCTATGTTGACTCAAAAGAGAAGCTGAAAAAGAGAATAATCAAACATCAGTCATAAGCAAATGCACATTCTTTCTTTATATTATTTATAAACAACTTACTTGAAATTGAAGTTTCTTTCTCCTTGTTGACTCAAAAGAGATCTGAAAAAGAGAAATATCAATTATTAGTCCTTATATAAATGATGTACAAATATAAATTACTTGCAGGAAATTGAAGTTTCTTCCTTAATGTTGACTCAAAAGAGAACCTGAAATAGAGAATAATCAAATATTAGTCATAAGCAAATGCACATTTTTTTTTCTTTAAACTATTTATAAATAACTTACTTGCAATTGAAGTTTCTTTCTCGTTATTGACTCAAAAGGGAACCTTCAGGAAATTTAGGAAACTTCAGGAAATTGAAGTTTCTTCCTCCATGTTGACTCAAAAGAGAACCTGAAAAAGAGAATAATCAATTATTAGTCATAAGCAAATGCACGTTTTTTTTTCTTTAAACTATTTATAAACTTCTTACTTGCAATTGAAGTTTCTTTCTCCTTGTTGACTCAAAATGGAACCTAAAAGAGATAAATCAAATATTATTCTTTGTTTAAATGATATACAAATATAAATTACTTGCAGGAAAATCTTGGAAGTCCTTCTTCCATGTTGACTCAAAATAGAACCTGAAATAGAGAATAATTCAGTATTGGTCATAAGTAAATGCACATTTTTTTTCTTTAAACTATTTATTAACTACTTACTTGAAACTGAAGCTTCTCTCTCCATGGTGACTCAAAAGGGAACCGAAAAGAAAAATATGAAATTTTAGTCCTTATTTAAATGATGTACAAATATAAATTACTTACAAGAAATTGAAGTTTCTTCCTCAATGTTGACTAAAAAGAGAACCTGAAATAGAGAATAATCAAATATGAGTCATAAGCAAACGCACATTTTTTTTTTTTTACTATTTATAAACTGCTTACTTGAAATTGAACTTTCTTTGTCCTTGTTGACTCAAAAGGGAACTGAAAAGAGAAATATCAAATATTATTCATTATTTAAATTATATACAAATATAAACTACTTACAGGAAATTGAAGTTTTTTCCTCATGTTGACTCAAAAGAGAAACTGATCAAGAGAATAATCAAATATTAGTTTTAAGTAAATGCACATTTTTTTTTTACTATTTATAAACTATTTACTTGCAATTGAAGTTTCTTTCTCCTTGTTGACTCAAAATGGAACCTAAAATAGAAATATCAAATATTAGTCCTTATTTAAATGATATACAAATGTAAATTACTTACAGGAAATTGAAGTTTCTTGCTCCATGTTGACTCAAAAGAGAACCTGAAAAAAAGAATAATCAAATATTAGTCATAAGCGAATGCACATTTTTTTTGTTTAAACTATTATAAACTACTTACTTGTAGTTGAAGTTTCTTTCTCCTTGTTGACTCAAAAGGGAACCTAAAAGAGAAGTATCAAATATTAGTACTTATTTAAATGATATACAAATATAAATTACTTACAGGAAATTGAAGTTTCTTGCTTCATGTTGACTCAAAAGAGAACCTGAAAAACCTCTCACCCCCACTATTTCCCCAAAAATATCCAATCAAAATTTTGAGATATCCATTCACTCAATATAGAACCTGAAAAAGAGAATAAGCAAAAAAAAAAAATTATATTAGTCATAAGCAAAAGCACAATTTTCTCTCCAAACTATTTATAATTTACTTGCTTGAAATTGAAGTTTCTTTCTCCTTGTTGACTCAAAAGGGAACCGGAAAAAGAAATATCAAATATTAGCCCTTATACAAATGATATACAAATATAAATTACTTACAGGAAATTGAAGTTTCTTCCGCCATATTGACTCAAAAGAGAACCTGAAGAGAGAATAATCAAATATTAGCCATAAGCAAATGCACATTTTATTCTTTAAACTGTTTATAAAGTACTTACTTGAAATTGAAGTTTCTTTCTCCTTGTTGACAAAAAAAGGGAACCTAAAAGAGAAATATCGAATATTAGTCCTTATTTAAATGATATAAAATATAAATTACTTACAGAAAATTGAAGTTTCTTCCTCCATGTTGACCCAAAAGAGAACCTGAAAAAGAGAATAATCAAATATACTAAGCAAATGCACATTTTTATCTTTAAACTATTTATAAACTACTTACTTGAAATTGAAGTTTCTTTCTCCTTGTTGACTCAAAAGGGAACCTAAAAGAGAAATATCAAATATTAGTCCTTATTTAAATGATATAAAAATATAAATTACTTACAGAAAATTTAAGTTTCTTCCTCCATGTTGACACAAAAGAGAACCTGAAAAAGAGAATAATCAAATATTAGTCCTAAGCAAATGCACATTTTTATCTTTAAACTATTTATATAAACTACTTACTTGAAATTGAAGTTTCTTTCTCCTTGTTGACTCAAAAGGGAACCTAAAAGAGAAATATCAAATATTAGTCCTTCTTTAAATGACACACAAATATAAATTACTTACAGGAAATAGAAGTTTCTTTCTCCATGTTGTCGCAAAAGAGAACCTGAAAAAGAGAATAATCAAATATTAGTCATGAGCAAATGCACATTTTTTTTTACGTATAAGAGAAATAACAAATATTAGTCCTTATTTAAATGATATAAAAATATAAATTACTTGCAGGAAATTTAAGTTTCTTCTTCCATGTTGACACAAAAGAGAACCTGAAAAAGAGAATAATCAAATATTAGTCCTAAGCAAATGCACACTTTTTATCTTTAAACTATTTATAAACTACTTACTTGAAATTGAAGTTTCTTTCTCCTTGTTGACTCAAAAGGGAACCTAAAAGAGAAATATCAAATATTAGTCCTTATTTAAATGATACACAAATATAAATTACTTACAGGAAATAGAAGTTTCTTTCTCCATTTTGTCTCAAAAGAGAACCTGAAAAAGAGAATAATCAAATATTAGTCATGAGCAAATGCACATTTTTTTTTACGTATAAGAGAAATAACAAATATTAGTCCTTATTTAAATGATATAAAAATATAAATTACTTGCAGGAAATTTAAGTTTCTTCTTCCATGTTGACTCAAAAGAGAACCCGAAAAAGAGAATAATCAAATATTAGTCATAAGCAAATGCACATTTTTTTCTTTAAACTGTTTATAAAGTATTTACTTGAAATTGACGTTTATTTCTCTTTGTTGACTCAAAAGGGAACCGAAAAGAAAAATATCAAATATTAGTCCTTATTTAAATGATATACAAAAATAAATTACTTACAGGAAATTGAAGTTTCTTCTTCCATGTTAACTCAAAAGAGAACCTGAAATAGAGAATAATCAAATATTAGTCATAAGCAAATGTTAATTTTTTTTCTTTAAACTATTTATAAACTGCTTATTTGAAATAGTGACCTGAAATAGAGAATAATTCAGTATTGGTCATAAGTAAATGCACATTTTTTTTCTTTAAACTATTTATAAACTACTTGCTTGAAATTGAAGTTTTTTTCTTCTTGTTGACTCAAAAGGGAACCGAAAAGAGAAATATCAAATATTAGTCCTTATTTAAATGATATACAAATATGAATTATTTACAGAAAATTGGAGTTTTTTCCTCCGTGTTGATTCAAAAGAGAACCTGAAATAGATAATAATCAAATATTAGTCATAAGCAAATGCATATTTTTTTCTTTAAACTATTTATAAACTACTTACTTGAAATTGAAGTTTCTCTGTCATTGTTGACTCAAAAGGGAACCGAAAAGAAAAATATCAAATATAAGGCCTTATTTAAATGATATACAAATATAAATTACTTACAGGAAATTGAAGTTTCTTCCTCCATGTTGACTAAAAAGAGAACCTGAAATAGAGAATAATCAAATATGAGTCATAAGCAAACGCACATTTTTTTTTTTTTACTATTTATAAACTGCTTACTTGAAATTGAAGTTTCTTTGTCCTTGTTGACTCATAAGGGAACTGAAAAGAGAACTATCAAATATTAGTCCTTATTTAAATGATATACAAATATAAACTACTTACAGGAAAATTGAAGTCCTTCTTCCTCATGTTGACTCAAAAGAGAAACTGATCAAGAGAATAATCAAATATTAGTTTTAAGCAAATGCACATTTTTTTTAACTGTTTATAAATTATTTGCTTGAAATTATAGTTTCTTTCTCCTTGTTGACTCAAAAGGGAACCTAAAATAGAAATATCAAATATTTTTTCTTATTTAAATGATGTACAAATATAAATTACTTACATTACAGGAAATTGAAGTTTCTTGCTCCATGTTGCCTCAAACGAGAATCTGAAAAAAAGAACAATCAATTATTAGTCATAAGCAAATGCACATTTTTTTTTAAACTTCATAAACTACTTACTTGCAGTTGAAGTTTCTTTCTCCTTGTTGACTCAAAAGGGAACCTAAAAGAGAAATATCAAATATTAGTCCTTATTTAAATGATATACAAATATAAATTACTTACAGGGAATTGAAGTTTCTTACTTACTTACTTACTTGTGGCGGGAATCAGGCGTTTCCACCTCGCCCGGCATCGATGATCTTGGAGACCTTCTTGGACCATGTTGAGCGATCTTCTGCCAGCTGCTCTGAAAAAGTAAGCCACTGAGTTGACCATCTGTGTACGAACTTTCTGAACCCCCTGATAGATTCAAGATCTGATTTAGCCAGGTTCCACCAGTTTTTCCTCTGTCCTCCTTGGTGTCTCTTCCATGAGCTAATAGGCTCGACTAGAAGTATTTGGCGAGGCAAGTATTCTGGCGGCTTCCGTAAAACATGGCCCAACCATTTCAAACGGCGTTCTTTAATAGTGAGCGCAACATCTCTCTGAATATTGCACATTCGACGTAGATCCGTGCTGGAGATACGGTCACGCAGCTGTATTCTGAGAATTCTTCGCAGACAGGTATGCTCAAACACCTTCAGCGTATTCTCATGCTGTAGTTTTACCGACCATGTTTCGCATCCATAAAGGAGAACGGTGCGGACTAGTGCCATGTAGATTCGAACTTTTGTTCGGACACTGACTTCGCGGCGATTCCATAAGGGTTTCCGAAGGGAGGCAAAGACTGTCTGCGCTTTCTGTATTCTCTGTTGGATATCAGCGTCGGAGGATCCGTCAATACATATTTGGGAGCCTAAGTATGTGAAACAGTTGACTTTTTCCAGTTGAACTTGATTGACAGTTAGTGTGAATGGTCCTTTGTCGTGGTTAATTGCCATGAATTTTGTTTTCTCTGTGCTGACTTTCAAGCCGATCAGGTCTGCCCAGGCCACCATGTTGTCAAGCATGTTTTGAGCTTCTACGGGTTCTGACAGGAGGCCAACATCATCCGCATAATCGAGGTCAGTCAGTGAGAGATTCTGTCCGATCTGAACTCCTGGATAGGACGACAGTGCATTTTCAAGCACCCAATCGACGCAATAATTGAACAGAGTCGGAGAGAGGATACACCCTTGTTTTACTCCGAACTCAACCAGGAATTCTTCAGTTTCTTCACCATAGACTCGAACTCGGCTCACTGACGCGTCATAGTATGCCTTCATTAGTTCAACAAACTCCAGCGGCATTCCGTCATTCTCTAGGATCTTCCAAAGTTTCTGGCGAGTGACAGAGTCGAAGGTGGCAATGAAGTCCAGGAACATCAAGATCAGGGGTAGATTGTACCTTTCAAACTGCTGGATAATGAGGCGAAAAACGAAGATATTATCAGTACAGCCTCTACCTGGCCGAAAGCCGGCTTGATTTTCACGGGTTCTTTCCTCCCTTGCCCCTTTGAAGCGGTTCAAGAGTATAATCCCGAATATTTTGACCGCAATGTCTATAAGACTTATTCCGCGGTAATTTTTGCATTCGGTTTTATCTCCTTTCTTATAGAAGGGGAGAATGACTGATGTCTTCCAATCTTTTGGAAAAGAATTGGTCCTCCACACTTCTTCGAGAATGCCATGGAGCTGTTCAGTAGTGACCTCAGGGCATTGTTTGTACACTTCCGGGGGAGGCCGTCTTCACCTGGGGCTTTGTGGTTCTTCAGGGTCTTGATCGCTTTTAGTATTTCGGCTCTGGTCGGTGTATCCAGCTCGACGTCGTAGGGTTCTTTAGAAACGGCAGGTGGGAAAGTATCAGGGGCGGATGATGGGGATGGGTTTAGGAGGATCTGAAAGTGATCCTTCCATCTTGCTAAGCGCTCCTTCTGACAACTGATGATTTATCCTGATCTGTCTTTGACTATTTCTGAGACAGCAGCTCTCTTACCAATAGACTCTTTCAAGATCTGGTAAAGCTTGCGGGTATTATTTGAGCGTGCTGCTTTTTCTAACGACACGGTAGCATCTTCCCACATTTGGCGGCGGTCCAGACGAACAGAGCGTTTTACCTGTCTGCGCAGCTCTTTTGTTTCTTCTTTAGGGCCGCTCATCTTTTGTCTTCGCTCACCGACTATTGACAGGGTCCTAGCGGTAATCCAGTGCTGTCGTTTGATTTTTGATCGGCCTAGGATCTCATCACCAGTCTCTGTCATCACTGTTTTAAAGGTCTCCCATCTCTTCTCGGGGGTCGGGTTTTCATCAGAACTGAGGGCGTCAAATCGGTAAGTCAGTTCCAAATTGAGGGCCTGCCAAACTTCTTTGTCTTGGAGCTTACCAATGTCGAATCCGGCCTTGGGTTTGTTTTTCCTCCGAGTTGCAAGACGTAGCAAAATTTTTGCAGCAACAAGCCTGTGGTCAGACCCAGACTGCGAGCCTGTGTCCGCGCCGTTGTAAGAGCGAGAGTCCTGTACGGAGCGGAACCTTAAAATGAGTTAAATCAAATATTAGTCATAAGCCAAAGCACAATTGTTTGTTTATTCTTTTAATAATGTAGAAAATACTGTCTAGATTTCAAATTATATTACTTAATTTTTACTAAAAAAAGAAACTGAAAATGAAGAAAATAAAATATTATCCATTAGACAAAGCACAATTGTTTGTTCAGACTTTTGAAATAGATGAATATACTAGATCTTAATCTAAGTTTAGTCATTCATGTTTAATTAAAACATATCAATAAAAGGAGAAAAATAAAAATTAATTTATTATACAAATTAAACGCGTGATTATTGTATTTTGACTGTGTATAAGACACTAAATATATATAACCTTAAATAAATTATTGTTTAATCACCAGACAACATAAACAATAAGTAACCCAAAAAGTGTCCAAAGAACAAAGCACAATTGTTAGTTCTAACTAATGTTAAAGCTTATAGTATCTGATCAAGATCGTAGTCTCAGAATAAAGATTTAAATCCAACATAAAATTAAAAGGAGGAAAATATAAAAATGTTCCTTGGAAAAATCTCAATTTTGATAGCATTCGAATGTTTAAGCTTATTTTTTCGGCTCGTGATCGAAGTTTCGTAATTCAGAAAGAAATCATAAATTTAAATAAAAGGAGGAAAATAATAAAATGTTAATTAGAACTGTTAATATTTAGATAGTATTATTAAGATTGTGGAGAAGACACTAAATATAAATCACATAATATTAATTACTGTTTAATCAAAACAGAACCTAACAAATAATAAAATCATCGATGGTTCATAGAACAAAGCACAATTGTTAGTTCTTTCGAATGATACGGTTTAAATTTTCTGATCAAGATCTAAGTTCTTCATTAATATCTTCAACATAAATAAAAATAAAAGGAGGAAAATATAATGATGTTTATTGGACCAATTACAATTTTTATATTTTACAATTGTTTATGTTTAATTCACTTGATATAAATAAAATTATATTACTTAATTTTTACTCACTAAAGAATATTAAAAAGAAGACAATACATTATTAGTAATAAGACAAAGCACAATTGTTAGTTTATTCTTTTTAATAATGTATAAATTACTTACTCGATATCAAAGTTTCTTCATTCATGTTGACTCAAACAACATCCTTGAAAGGAGGAAAATCAAATATTATGCATAGGACACAGCAAAAGTTTTATTTCAATCTATTGATTATGTTTATATTTTTTGATCGAGATCGTATTTTCTAAAGTCAAAGTTAAATCATCCATAACCATAAAAGGAGGAAAATCTAATATTGTGTTTTGGAATACGCTCTAGAGAGATTTCATACTGAAGTATAAATTTTAATTATCGGAACGAGAACGAAGTTCGTAAGACAGATTAAATAAAAAAATCAAAATAAAAGGAGGAAAATAAACTCTGGTTAATTGGAAAAATTACACGTTATATATTATTCTGTTGATAGTGTATACAACACTTGATATAACTAGTAGGATAATAATCATTTTTTACACACAAAAGAACAAAAAATATAATGATATATATTAATATTTATGAGACAAAGCACAATTGTTAGTTTATTCTTTTTAACAATGTATAACACAATTAATCGAAATAGAAGTTTCTTCATTAATGTTTACTAAATACAGAAAATTGAAATTAAGACAATCTAATATGATTCATTAGACGACTAAAAAGTAAGTTATTATTCTTTTGATAAAATATACATTACTTGCACGAGCTCAATTAGTATTAATTCATGTTTAAATAAACCATATCATTAAAAAGAGAAAAATAGATTATAATTCATTATAAATATCTATCACTTGATATTAGTATATAAATTATGTCGAAAATACTTTATATAAATAAAAGGATATAAATTCTTTATGAATCACTAAAGAACAATGAATATAAGAAAACCAATATTACTTCATGAGAAAACTAAAAAGAGTGATAGCTTTCTTTTGTTATAGTTTAAATTTTTTGCCATAGTTAGAAGTTTCAGAATTAATAGTTAAATAACAAATATAAAGAAAAATTTTAAAATATAATATTATTTATTAGAAAACGAAAACGTTAGATTTTAATCAAATGATTATGTTTATATCATCGGATATAGAGCTAAGTTTCTTAAAAAATATCGTCTTCATTAAGAACATTAAAAGGAGGAAAATAAACGATTGGGCAATGTACAAATTAAAATTTTTATATTATTATTTTGATAGAGAATATGACACTTGATATAAATAGAATTTTATTAATTCATTGTTTCTCAAAACACAACATTGAAAAGAATAAAATCAAATATTATGCATTAGAATAAGCAATAGTGATTTATCATACTAATGTTTATGTTGAAATTACTTACTCGAAATCATAGTTCGTACTTAAAATTGTAATTCAAACGAACATTGACAGTTAGGCATTCGAATATTGTCTAATAGCCGAATCAAACTTGTGATATCTTACTTAAGTTAGTGTAGCAATTATTTGACATAGCTCAAAGTTTCTTACTTCATATATACTCCATCAATATCCTTAAATAGAGGAAAATCATCTATTATTCATAGGAAATATAAAAATTTAGATAGTAATCGTTTGATTATGTTTAATTTTTCAGCTCGAGATCTTAGTTTCTTCAATCAAATTGTAATCAAAAAGAACAATAAAAGGAGGAAAATAAACTTATAGTCATTGGACAAAGTACAATTGTTTGTTTAGTCTTTTGATCGTGAATAAAATACTAGATATAAATCTCAGAATATACTTTAATGTTGACTCAATAAATAACAAGAAATAGAAGACAATCCAAAATTAGTTATAAGCCAAAGCACAATTGTTTGTTTATTGTTTTAATAATGTATAAATTACTTACTCAAGATCAAAGTTTTTTCCCTCATATTGACTTAAAACAAATCCTCAAATAGAGGAAAAATCGATTATTGGTCATTAGCCAAAGCACAATTTTTTGATTATTCTTTTGATAATGTATAAATTACTTACTCGAAATCAAAGTTTCTTCCTTCATCTTGACTCAAAATAGAACCTTAAAAAGAGGAAAATCAAATATTAGCAATAAGCTAAAGCACAATTGTTTGTTTATTCTTAAAATAATTTATAAATTACTTACTCGAAATCGAAGTTTCTTCCTTCATGTCGACTCAAAAGGAACCCTAAAAAGAGACATTTCAAATATTATTCTTAAGCTATATAACAATTGTTTGTTTTTCTTCAAAAAGTTTATAAACCACCTAATTGTTATTGACTTTTCTTCCTCCATGTTGACTTAAAAGAGAACTTGAGAAAGAGAAATATCAAATATTAGTCATAAACTAAAGCACAATTTTCTGTAAATAATTTATAAATTACTTACTTGAAATAGAAGTTTCCTCCTCTACATTGACTTAAAGGGAACCTAAAAAAGGGAAATATCAATTATTAGTCCTAAGCTGATGCACAGTTGTTTTATCTTGAAATAGTTTATAAATTTATTGCTTGAAATTAAATTTCTTCTTCTTCTTCTTCAAAGTTGACTAAAAAAAAACTGAAAAAGAGAGGTATCAAATATTATTTCTTAGTTAAAGTACATTTTTTTTTCTTTTAATTAATTTATAAATTACTTTACTGAAATCGTAGTTTCTTCCTCCTTGTTGACTCAAAAGGGAACCAAAAAGAGGAATATCAAATATTAGTCCTTATTTAAAAGATATGCAAATATAAATTACTTGCAGAAAATTGAAGTTACTTTCTCCATGTTGACTCGAAAGGGAACGTTAAAAAGAGAAATGTCAAATATTTGGCTTAAGCTAGAGAACAATTGTTTTTTTAATGGCTTATATATTACTTAATTGAAATTAACTTTTCCTCTTCCATGTTGATTCAAAAACGAGCCTGAAAAAGATACATATGAAATGTTCGTCATGAGTTAAAGCACAGTTGTTTTATTTTCTTTAAATAATTTAAGAATTGCTTACTTGAAATTGACTATTTTCCTCCATTATGACTTAAAACAAATAATTAAAAAGAGGAAAATAGACAGTGGTTTATAGGCCAAATAACAATTGTTTGTTTATTCTTTTAATAATGTATAAATTTTCTGCTCGAGATTGAAGTTCTCCATTTATATTGACTTAAACCAGATCCTTAAATGTAGGAAAAAAAAATATTAGTCGTAAGCCAAAGCACAATTGTTTGTTTATTCTTAAAATAATGTATAAATTACTTTCCTGAAATCGAAGTTTCTTCCTCCATTATAGTTTAAAAACTAAAATGACCCACGCATTGCTTCTATATATGTATACCTTTCTTTGAATATGACGTCATCTTCTTTTACTAATGCTGTATGTTTAGAGTACATGACGTCATATATTTCTGTGAATAGTTTTTGCTGTAATTACTTCATGATACCTTTACTTAAATGTGACGTCATCTGTAGTTTTTCCGAAAAATTTGTAAACTTGCCTACTCGGAACTGCACCATGTTGACTCAAATGAGAATATTAAAAAGATAAATATCATATATATATATATATATATATATATATATATATATATATATATATATATATATATATATATATAAGCTGCATTTGCTCGAAATGCAGCTTAATGTATACATGAGTTATTCTAAACTAAATTTATGTTATCGCACAAAATGGAGATTGGTATATATATATGTATTTTTTTTCAGTTACTTGCCAGACAGATTCAAGAAAGTGATTGTGAAAAGGAGCTTCAAACATATGTTATTTTTCTGGATTCTTGCCTTGATCATCTTAGTTTATTGCGATGCATTGTGAAAGATGAAAAAATACTTCTAGATTTGGCAAGTGGTTTTCATTAATTTTGTCGCTTTCATTTCACTTTTCCAAAATGTTTATTAATACATTTTATAAAAAGCTTCAAAAGTAGTTCTTACCGTGTAATTTTTGAAATAGTCATTTACATTGGATTATTTTTCCCTAGGCCAGGGATAGAAAGCACAAAGAAGCTGCAGTTTGGTCTTTTTTATTCAGGAGTTTGGTTTTCTGTTTCAATTTGCTGCATTATTTAAAAATTCTATTAATTTAGTTTATAAGGAGCAATAAAAAAAAGTGCAGCTTACTTGAAAACTTTTTGTATGAAGCCTTTGAGTATTGGTACTCAAAATGGGTTTCTTTTCTAAAGAAAGTCGATACAAATGCATTGCATTTTTACTCAACAACTCTTTTTTTGTAAGGTATCAAACCTTACCCTCCCAGTGTCTGCAAATGTAGGCTTAATTATGGGCTTATATATTGCATATTTTGAGCCGGCATGCTGCGTTGGGTCCTGATAGAATATTATATTTGTTTGCTAAAATCTTTTGTTCAAGCTATCATATGAAGCAAGAACAAAATTATGCTCTATTAAGTCCAATTAATTTTGGGCTGCGATTTTGTTAATTTTGGCCTATTGGCCTAATGTAAATGCAGTAGAACCAGTATTTTGAATAAAAAAACTGTGCTGTTTAAACAGGAAGTCTTCTATGATTGTTTAAGTTTATTGTTATGTTTAAGTTATTCTATATCCTTTTTTTCTGTATTTGGGAAGGACGCTTGGCAGTAAGTATAGTGGGAATATTCAGTTTTAAAAATATTAATATAAAATAAACCGTTCTAATTATCGTTTTCGCATATCTTCTAACCGCCCGTGTCTTTGCTCTTTATTTTCATTTTTGATACGTTTTTGTAAGGTATCCAACCTTACCCTCCCTGTGTTTGAAAATATAGGCTTAACTGAACAAATTTATCAGGCAAGAATAAAATTGTGCTCTATTAAGTCCAATTAATTTGGGGCTGTGATTTTGTTAATTTTGCCCTATTGGTTTAATGTAAATGCAGTAGAACCAAGGAGAATTCTTGTATTTTGAATAAAAAAACTGCTGTTTAAACAGGAAGTCTTCTATGACTAAAGCTTCTAAACAAGAAGTATTTCTAACAGGAATAGTAATTAAATCATCTGGAAATTATTTTGATGTTTTATTAGATTTTAAATAAACCATAAGTGGCGTGCAAATTTTGTACCATCGTTTATGCTAAATATGTGCATTAGTTAACTTGCCGCAAAAGTCTGCGAATTTTTACAAAAATCATTGTGTTCTGTTCATATTGATAGATAATTATTTAGAGACTTATTAGCCTTATTTAGTCAAATTATTATTGTTTTTATGACTCAAGCTTATTAATGTATTTTTCTTCATTTAAGAAATTATTTTATACCTATGTTTCTATATTGCATTCCATTTTTTGTCTGTGGAATGGAGGGGAGCAAGGATTTTTTGGGAAAGGTTGAAAAATCAAAACAATCCCATGTGTATGTGAATTCACTCATTTTAGTAGATTTGAAGATTTTTTAACCTTGATAGAGATACTCTTTGGCTTTTTAAGTTCCAAAGCCCCTAACCTTGTAACAATACTATCAAGGTAAATTACATTAAAAATTATTAAAGTTCAAAATCCCAAATATTGCTTCAAGAAAAATACAATTGAAGATCAGTTGATTTTTATTAACACTAAAAATTTACACTTACTTGTGATTCTTTGAAAGGGGAAATCTACTTTGTTTGTTTTGGAGAGCCACCATGCATTCTCCTCTCGTTCCTTTTTATTGATTATACAATATTGACATGGAAAAAACATGGAAACTACCCATAAATGATCCTGACTATTCACCCACCCCCTCATCCCCGCTATTGTTGCTGCGCTACATTGGGGTTAAACTCTAAGAGCTTGGAAAAATTTTAACTTTCTACTCTCCAGGTAGAGGTCGGGTTGGTGTGGCCATGGTTTTCATTTGACTTCCAAGAACAGAGAGGAACACATTGGAAGATGATTTCCGAGATTAGTAAGGGTGAACCTTCAGGTTAGATGAGGTAGGGCTAACCTTAAAAAAGGGTGCATCTTAATATAGCTGGATTCCGGCTAATCCATATTTTAACGAACAAGTCTGTTCACACGGCGTTTTTTTTTCTAATAACTACAAAGTATTCTACTGCTGCTGCTACAAACTCGCAGCTGCGTTAATCAACAGATGCTGAGGCACCGCTGAACCCTCCCAACTTTTTTTTTTTTTTCTTCTTCTTTTTTAGTATCCTTAATTCTGTACCTTATTTGGTCAAACTCATCACTTTTACCTCAAAAGAATTATTTTCTACCGCCCTGGATCCTTTTGCTCTCTTATATAATCTCAAGTTGAGTGAAAATGCCTTATGCTTTTGCTATTCTGCTTTCTACGATTTTTCTGTTGCTTCCGTTCTCTTATATATCACTGTCCAAGCAAATAATGATATGTATTTCCTCATCCTGTTCGTCACCCGGGCTCATAGCATCTTGTGTAATTTCACTTTTACATTTACCTCTGACTTTATATCTTGTTTATTAGCAATATCGACAATATTATTGTACTTCTCAACACTGTTCCCAAAGAATCTGAGACAATGTGCATAATCGAAGTCAGATTTCATCTAACCATCCCATCTTAATCTTACATCACTAGCTCTGTCTAGAATCATTCAACCTAAAAAAAAATCACTCTGAATAATTCACGTGGAAGGAGGAGGGATGCAACCCAGTTTCAGAGTGGACTCTAAGAGCCATCTGCAAGGCTCTTAAGCTGTCGTCAACAATGTTTTAAGATCTTCAGAGAGTACGCTAATTCCTTTAACATGGTAAAAAGGTAAAGAATACGACATTGGACTTTACAATCCCTACCGGCGGTGCTGATCTCCGTTTCATAGCCCTTCAGCCGGGAAGTGCGATGGGGGGGCTGGGGGCCAGCCATCCTTTGCTTTCACACACCCTTCCTGTTTACCTTCCCCAGATTTCTCCAGGTATCCATTTAGAGCTGGGTCAACTCCGGCTGAGCTTACAGAGTCACGCCAATGACCCCCGTTCCAAACCAAATAACCAGTGACACCAAAACTCGAACCCACGTCCTCACGGACAAAGGATTTCAAGTCTAGTGTGCTAACCACTCACCTTTAACATGCATGTTTTGAATTTGGTACTGAGGACTTTGAGAATGCCTTTTCTATCTGCTGAATAATAACCCTCTTAGCAATCAATAAAAGAGCCAATAATGCAATTTAAACTATAAATTTTCTATGATTCTACGAAAGCAGTATGTTTGAATATCGACCCAAGTGAAATATTCCTCAGAAATTTATGAGTTGAAGTAAAGACCGACGATTTGAACAGACTAGGGTGGAAGAGAGAGTATGCAGTTGTGTTGTCTTTGGCGGGTTGTTGCTGCGATTAGTTGCCAGTAGTTGTTGTAGGAGTATAAAGGAATAAGGTCCATTGGCTTAGCCATATTTATAATATACAAGATAAAAAAGAATAACGACCCACCAGAGCCATTGCTGGAGCATAAGGTGTCGAAATATTTCAGCTGCTGGGCTTTTTTTGCAGGGACGAGTAGCAACAACTAAGCATATAGTAACAATGATATATGGACAAATTTTTTTATGCTAAAAATGGGAGTATATGCTCGTTCTAGTTTATATGCAATAATATTCTTGTCATGGCGTTCGATATAATTAAATTCTGACTTAGAAACTTTGAATATATAAATTATTTGCTGGTGCAGTTGGAGTAGTTAGCCATCAAATTTTTACAATAAAATAGAAAAGTTTGGCTGTACTCTAAATTTCTTCAAGAGGATCAAGTAATGTAAAAGAATCTTGCCCGGTTTGAATCAGTTGCGGATCCAGAGGGGGGGCGAGGCCCCCCCCCCCTAACATAGTCTAAAGTAGTGTAATTTACTTAATTAACGCAAATTTGTGTTATTTAAACTTGCTCCTAACGCAAGTTTATCGGATTAACCTATTTTGCGCCCTACCCCCCCCCCCCCCCCAAAAAAAAAATCCTGGATCCGCCCCTGGTTTGAATAACATGGGAAAGGTTTTTATAAACCACGAATTGTAACCGCAATGTAAAAGAGCCATCTATCCACCTGTTGCACTTCTGCATTCCACAATAGGTGCTCGTCAGATGGTTCAAGGAAATAACCTTCAGTGTGATAACATATCAAACAGTTCGTGGTAATGAACTGTAAGTAAGGAGCGACCCCGGTACAATGGTAACCGAAACTGTAGAAAACGGGATTTTGATACCAATAGATACATCAAAAGAATCCTATTTTAATGCTGATTTCAAATATATAAATTTCATCAAGTTTAGTCCTACCCATCAAAAGTTAAGCGCCTGAAAATATTTGGCTGACTTTCGAAAAAAGGGGGAAAGACCCCCTAAAAGCTATAGAACCTCAATGAAAATCACAACATCATATTCAGCGTATCAGAGAACCCTACTGTTGAGGTTTCAAGCTCCTATCTACAAAAATGTGGAATTTTGAATTTTTTGGCAGAAGAAAGATCACGGATGCGTGTTTATTTATTTTTTTTTTTTTTTTGCCAGGGGTTATCGTTTCAACCCAGTGGTCCAAGAATATTGTGGGAGGGCTCATTCGAACGAAAATTAAAAGTTCTAGTGCCCTTTTTAAGTGACCAAAAAAATGGAGGGCAACTAGGCTCCCTCCCACGCTCATTTTTTTCCCAAAGTCACCAGATCAAAATTTTGAGATATCAATTTTGTTCAGCATGGTCGAAAATATGATAACTATGTCCTTTAGGATGACTTAATCCCCCAAAGTCCCCGGGGGGGCCGCTGAAAGTTATGAACTTCACCCAATGTTAACATATAGTATTGGTTATTGGGAAGTATAAAAACTTTTCAGGGGGGATTTTTTCTGGTAGTGGGGGGGGGGGGTTGGGGGGTATGTGGGAATATCTTTCCATGGAGAAACTTTTCAGAAAATACGAAGCGTTTCCATGAAGGGGGCGGCAGGTTCTTATGCATTATTTAAAAAAACGACCAGAAATTAAATAAAAAAACAATTTTTTCAGCTGAAAGTAAGGAGCAACACCAAAAATGAAACAGAACAGAGAATACCGCATATGGTGCAGGGTTCGTCTCTTTTTCATCACCTCGCTCTTTACCCAAAGATTTTTTAATACTTTCATAAGAGCTATTTATTCTATTTAACGGCCTTTGTGATTAAGGGGTCATTTTTAAAGAATTGGAACACAGTTCGAAATTTAGCTTAAAGAGCAAAGTATTGACTAGGGGGCGAACCCCCTAATATACGTATTAAAAATATATAAATATAGAAGTTCGTTACGTAAGTTAATTCTTAAGTTACGTATATTTATTACTAATAAAAACGTTCGTAAGTAAAATTAAACAAGTTTCGAGAAAGCCATTTAATCAAATACAAGTGAAATTAATATGAAAATTTTGTTTTGATTATTCATGTACGGTGAGCCAAAATCAAAACCTGCATTGATTCAAAAACGTTCAAAAATTAAATAAAAAAACAAGTTTTTTCAAGTGAAAGTAAGGAACGACGTTAAAACTTAAAACGAACAGAAATTATTCCGTATGTGACAGGGCCTGTCCCCTCCTCAACACCTCGCTCTTTACGCTAAAGTTTGACTTCCTCACAACTCTATTTTTTAAACAATAAAAACTTTAGCGTAAAGAGCGAGACGTTGAGGAGGGGACAACCCCTTTCACATACGGAATAATTTCTGTTCATTTTAAGTTTTAATGTCGCTCTTTCTTTCAGTTAAAAAAACTTGTTTTTTTATTTAATTTCTGATCTTTTTTTAGTTAATGCAGCTTTTATTTTTGCTCACTTTCATTGAATAAGTAAAACAATTTGCATATTAATTTTACTTTTCTTTTGCTAAATGGCTTTTTCTAAATTTGGTTCTGACGTAATTTACAAATTAACTTACGTAACGAAATTCTATATTCGTATATTTTTATTACGTATATTATGGGGTTCGCCCCCTTAGTCAATACCTCGCTCTTTACGTTAAGTTCAAATCCTGTTCCAATTCTTTAAGAATGACTCCTTAATCACAAAGGCCGTTAATTAGAATAAATATCTCTCATGAAAGTACAAAAAACCTTGTTACCTTGTGAATCAGACGAAATTGGGAAAAGAGGGGCGTGGGAGGGGGCGAAGTTACCCTCCAGCATTTTTGGTCACTGAAAAGGGCACTATAACTTTTAATTTTTGTTCGAATGAGCTCTCTCTTGATGTTGTAGGACCACTGGGTCGGTAAAACTGTAGCGTAAAGAGCGAGGTATTGACTTGGGGGCGAACCCCCTCATATACGTAATAATTTCTGTTCGTTTTAAGTGCTAATGTTGCTTCTTACTTTCAGTTGAAAAGACTTGTTTTTTTAAATTTAATTTCTGATCGTTTTTTAAATAATGCTGGGAAATCCGGTGCTCCCTTCATAGAAATGTCCCTTATCCCAAGGAAACATCCTCCACGGAAAGATTCTCCCGAGTAACCGAGATGAAACTTATATATTTGAAACCAGCATAAAAATCTGATTTATTTGACATATCTATTGGCATCAAGATTATGTTTTTTGGAGTTTTGGTTACTATTGAGCCGGGTCTCTCCTTACTTACAGTTCGTTACCACGAACTGTTTGATGCTGAACCGCATATGTATCTACTTTTTGCACCAGTTAATAAGCAGAAAACAAAATAGGGAATAATGAAGGGGTATCTCCTCTACTTTCATTCGAAAAAAAAGATAAATTTTGAAAAGAATTTTTTTTTTTTTTTAATATTTTGACATTTGTTTTCAACAGAATGAACTTAGTTGTTCATTTTACCGGCTAAAAGTTACAACATGTGCTTATGGAGGGGATTGTAAAAATCTTCCCATTCAAACGAAATATTCAGTGAAAAACACAGGACGATGCAAGAAAATAGAATACTTAACACACAATGCACCCTTTAAGCTCTAAATTAAAGGAAATGGAGAACTGAAAACAAAAGGATCTCTGGCGCTTTAACATAGCTAGCATAGGAAATTAAACTATTAGAATCACAGACATCAAAGTGTTCCCTAGTTGAATTAAAAATTCAATGTGTTTGTAATTTTAGCACCAACAGTCAGGGGCGGATCTAGTTTTTTTAGGGGGGGGGCAAAATATATTGACCCGAAATTTATTTTTTTTGGGGGGGGGGCAAAATAGGTTGATCCGATAAACTTGCGTTAGGAGCAAGTTTAATTAACGCAAACTTGAGTTAATTAAGTAAATTACACTACTTTAGATGCGCCCCCCTCACTCCCCTCTGGATCCCCCACTGCCAACAGTACATCCTTTCAGATCAAATTCAAAGTTATTCTTAAAGGCTCTCTGGGGCACATTCGGTCTTTTTATAGTTGAAACTTATAAGCAGTGGAAGTTGTAACTTATAAACTTATTAACTTATTAACTATAACTTAGTACCTTAGTCATACGTATAGTCATAAGATGTAGTTGAGGCTATTGCTTAAAAACTCCTTAGAAATTCTTTCCTCAAACATTTTCTCTGAGGTCACTAGTGGCGTTTTTACATGTACAAGCTACTATTGCATTGTGTACTATGTACCTAACAAGGGGAAGTACCTAATGATTTTAGGAAAACCTTAATTAAGCCACTTTATAAGCAAGGTGATAAAAGTGAGTGTGGTAATTATCGAGGGATTAGTCTGGTCTCTGTAGGTAGTAAATTACTTTGTAATATGATGCTTTTTAGACTGAGAGATGCCGTAGACAAAGTTTTAAGAGAAGAGCAGTGCGGTTTTAGAAAAGGTAGAGGATGTGTTGACCAAATTTTCACTCTTAGGCTAATAATTGAGAAGTGCTTGAGTTTTCAAACACCTTTGGTCCTCAGTTTTATAGATTACGAGCAAGCTTTCGATTCTGTTGATAGAAGAGTTTTAGTAACGTTTTTATCCTTGTATGGCATACCAGAAAAACACATTAAAGTGATTAGTGCTATGTACCAGAATAACACTGCTGCGATTAAGGTAGGACATGAGGCTAGCAGCTGATTTTGTATCAAATCAGGAGTTAAGCAGGGCTGTGTTCTATCCCCCTTTATATGGATTATTTTGATGGACTTTGTTTTAAGGAGCACAGGAAAGGCAATGGGAGACCACGGAATCAAATGGGGAGGAAAAAGTCTCCTGGACGTGGATTATGCTGATGATTTAAGCGTCCTAGATGAAAGTGTAAGCAAAATGAATGAAGTTTTAGAGCTTTTGTGAGTCCAGGGTACTAGAATTGGTTTGAAAATTAATGTTAGAAAGACTAAATCCCTTAGGCTAAGAATAAGTAAAGGAAGAAAAGATGATGTCGAGTAATGAAAACATTGATATAGTGGGCAGCTTCACTTACCTTGCTAGTATTATTAGCAAAGATGGTGGGAGCAGTGAAGATGTGAAAAATATAGGAGCCAAGGCTCAGGGTGTTTTTTCACAGTTAAAAAAAGTCTGGAAGAATAGGAAGATAAGTCTGCAAACCAAGATTAGAATATTAGAAGCTACAGTGGTGACAGTGGTCAAATATGGCTCTGAAGCATGGGCGCTCCGAAAAGCGGAAGAAGATTTGCTAGATGTTTTCCAGAGAAATTGTTTAAGGATTGTTCTGGGTACCCGGCTGACTGACCGTATTTCAAACAATTGGCTATACAAAAATGTGGTGCAATACCGCTCTCTAGGGCTATAATGAAAGAAAGGTTGAGGGGGTTAGGGCACGTTGTGCGGATGAAGGATGACAGATTGCCGAAGATTGTTCTTTTCGGCCAACCATCTAGGGCTAAACGGAAAGCAGGTCGTCCCCGTCTGGGGTGAGAGGACGTCATAAAGAAAGATTTAAAGGAAATGGGAACTTCGTGGGCGGGTGTAAAAAGGGAGGCTTTGAATAGATTGGGGTGGAGGAGGATCGTGCGTAGCTGTGTTGGCCTCAGGCGGCTTGGTGCTGCGGTGAGTTGTTAGTAGTAGTAGTACTATGTGCTATACGTATGAATTTGCGTGTATTAGGAATATTGTATGGAATTAGGGGAGAGTAAAAGCTAGAATAGTAATTTAAATTTGTTAATTAAATATTTGTTACTATTCATCTTTTGTGTATACGTTGGTAACTTTTAAGTTGATATCCACTCTGCCCATTGAAGAAAAGTTATCACCCAAGAGCTAAATAAATTTGTGGTTTTTGACTTGCCAAAAATTTGAAGAAAGTTACATACATCAAATAAACCTACCGTGATATAAACTGAAACTTTAATTAGGAATGCTTAAAAACTCCTTTAGGAACGATTGATGTTACTGATTATTTTTCTTCGGACACAACTTGCATTTTGAGTTTGATCAGTGTCCTATAGTCTTTTTTCTGCGGAACCATCTCTTATTTAAAGAAAGTCCTTTCCAGAAGTTTTGACCCTATGTGGTTTCGAAAGTATTTTCGATAAGAAATCTTTAGTCCTATAAATCTTGGTTAAGAAGCGTGTCTTAATTCTATTGGTGTAACTTTGTGACATATTCTTTTAGGCCAATCACATCATTCCCCAAGTGTACGTTAGGAAGAGAAGCCAAATAGTGCTGTTCTTAACTATTGTTGATATGTCATATTTTGAACCACTGGAAAATAATACAAAACCAGATTGATTGTTTTGTGTAAATTTAAAAATAAAGACACTTGCTTTAGTTCAAAAAATGTTGAAATAAACTCAATGTTTCTCTGTGGTGATGTGGTTTAAAACTATCTTGAATTTACTTTTTTTTTGTAGACGAAATCCATTCTCGACCAATACAGCTTTCTTTCAAGTTTTGGAAATTATTTCAAACTTCTTGGTCGACTTGGATTTCAGCTTCAAGAAAAGAATCGCCTTTCGCCATCGCTTCAGCTTCTGCAAGTTTTCATGTCTGCTGTCTTTCCACCTGCGATATCCCTTTTAGTTTCAACGCCAGTAGCGGCAAATGCTACTGAAGCCAAAGTTCGTTGGACTGTCGTTGTGCAAAACTTCA
This sequence comes from Artemia sp. Qi Xiang Cuo, assembly GCF_049724085.1. NCBI lineage: Eukaryota > Metazoa > Arthropoda > Branchiopoda > Anostraca > Artemiidae > Artemia > Artemia sp. Qi Xiang Cuo. Next base: position 54,539,269 of record NC_142799.1, on the reverse strand, counting down.
TATTTGGCAACCAGCTGTGTGAAGACTGGAAAAAATTCCTTCATTCTATACCAGAAACGAAAGAGGAAATCTCTCACTATCCTGACTCTTTGAAAGCAATAATTATAGCATGTAAAGAACAAATGTCTCATCATGAAAAGTGTCCACTTATAGTGAAACTTCTCATTGAAGGGTTTTTGCGTCGCTACAAGAAATCACAGACGGAAGCATTTATTTTTATGGCTTTGCTATTGGCTATTTTGGGTATATACCCGGAAGCTAAAGATCAACCAGCTATAATAACAAGGGCAAGTAGGGTTTCAACATCGCTTTCTGTTCAGGCTACTTCAAAGCCTGAAACTCAAGTTGAGGCTGTTTTGGGTATGTTGTCAATCTTAAAAGAGAAAGAATATAACCTGATGACTGATTTAAACGGCTTATCCTTTATGACCTGGCTTCAAAATTTAGTTCAATGCCTCATAAAAGAATTCGGTAAAACTGTTCCCAAAGTTATGAAAGTTTGTGAAGTATTGATGAATATTAACCCAGTTTCTATACAGTATGTTCCTGGACCTATTATTAAATCTGTATTAAGTAGCCGAACTGATGTAACCAATCATGATTGTGACAGTTTGTTATCAGCAATTTTGATAGCTTTCGTGAAGCTCAGAGATGTGTCTAAATTTGTGCAGCTTCTCTTGCAAGCTTCAAACCTGTTAAAGCTTGGATCAGACTTCGTGGGAAGTCAATTTTTGGAGTCTTTGGAGAATGTTGTGACTTTTGAACTGATCTCTGCTCAGACTATCAAGTTATGGGAACTGATATTACAGGGCATTGAGAATGACTTTAAATCAGGTATTATTTTTTCTTTGTTTATTTAGTATTGTACTGAAAAGAATAGGGAGTTAAAATAACAAAATACCAAAACAAAAATAGCTTGTGTTTCACCTTCAGTGCAAAAACGAAATATACTGAAACTTACGCGGATGGGTAGTTTCCCTTCCAATAGCCCTGATTAGTAACCTATACCCATTTGTGTTTTTATTTTTATGTTGTATTCTATTGTACGAGAAGTCACGACTGTCAAGCTATGGGAACTGGTAATGCATGGCTTTGAGACTTTGAAAAGTACCAAAAATCGACAAACTATGCAAAAAAATATGTATATATTTTTTATATTTGTTAAAATTTAAAGGGGCGCAGGTTTGTACTATTTTTGCTTTTTTCTATCTGCTATTTATGTTTACATGTATTGTTTATTTACTGTCTATCTACTTATGTTTTTATTAGATATTGTGTTCTATTGTGCCATATGGGGTGTCATTTGATTTTGTTTTATTTGATATTCATACTTATTTGTCACGACCTGGCTTGCCCACGCTTTGTCTATTGGTACTTAAATATTAATTTTTGGCTGTATACCTTCATTCGAGTGCATTTTTATTTTAGTATCAATGAAGAAAGAAATTCTTTCCTCTTCAAATTCTTCTTCCACTACAAATTCCCTAGCCTTATTTATATGTTTCCCATTCTTTATTTCCTTTTTTAATATTTCACTTTTTTAATATAAATTAAAGACACATATAAGCACAATAAGTTAGCGGTATTTCTTCATAGAATGGTCGAAGTTAATATAGTACACGTAAGACGGCTAAACTTATTGTTTATGTTACTGTAAATTCAAGATTACAGAATCGATATTGGACACTAGAGTAGCAGGATCGTTCCCATTTATTTAAAAAATAAAAGAGTCTATTTAAAGGTGACATTTAGGAAGTGTAGCTATTTAATGGGTAGTTATACCGTTAATAGACTTCAGGATTAGGATCTGAGAGGGATACTAACAGCAAAATATGCAATTGGAGAACCTAGAGTTTCGTAATACAGAGGGTGGATAGAATGATTTTAGGGAAACAGTTGATAAAATAGCAGAGGATGTTTTAGGGAGAAAAGTTAAAAATTCAGCTAGGAATCAGAGGCAACGCACTACTGTTGCTATGTACCTCCCATGTTTTTTTCCCTATTGCCCGTGTTCAAGGTGTGGTCTTCGGCAATTGGGAGAAGGATCATTCGAACAAAATCAAAGTTCTAGTGACCTGTTCACAGATTGCCGAAGATTGTTCTTTTTGGGCAACCATCTAGGGCTAAACAGAAAGCAGGTCGTCCTCGTCTGGGGTGGAAGTACGTCTTAAAGAAAGATTTAAAGGAAATGGGAACTTTGTGGGAGGGTGTAGAAAGGGAGGCTTTGAATAGATTGGGATGGAGGAGGGAGAGCGTGTGTAGCTGTGTTGGCCTCAGGTGGCTTGGTACTGCGGTGAGTTGTTAGTAGTAGTGGTGGTAGAAGGGGCCATTGGCTAGACTAGGATTTGCCAGTGTTTCCTAAGGGTATTCTCGTGAAGAGACTTGTATGCCATAGTAAATCAAAAGACGAATTGTATTCATTTACTTCCTAAATTTAAAACCTATGAAATTGAAGTTAAGAAGATCCGAATTACTCGATTAATTGTCCCGTACACAAGCAGAATACATCAAGTCACTATTGTGCGTGTATCTACCTTTGACACTGTTAGAAAATATGTGAATAGGCTATAAATAACCTGATTCTCTTCATCCTTTTCTTTTCTAAGTAAATTTTGTCAGCCAGCCATCGTGTTTAATTCTGGGAACGATTCTAATATCAGGGAAGTTGGTGGACCACGCTCTGCCTGAAGTCCAATTTGAAGAGATCTCACGTCTGTCTACAAGAACTCAGGAAATGATCAAACAAATTTTTGAGAAAAAAGACTTGGACAAGGTGAGGAAGCTTTATTAGCTATTTTACCTGTTAATACTTCTGAAACTCTGCCAAGTAAACAAAAATTATCTTGCTTAAAGATTTACATTGTATTCTAGGGTATTCGTATATAAAATATCTTACATTAAAGTTTTAGGGTTTGCTGCTCAGTTCATCTGATATTTCTTTTTTAGACTATAGTACAATGAAATTGGTTGGGGAGGGGGAATCTAAATATCAGACTCTTGTAAAACATTCAAAATTAGTAAATTTTGTAATATAATGTATCTAAGTCTAATAATTGTAAACTCTTTAAGTGGGGTTCAAACCTGGTACGGGTTTGAACCCCACCCCCGCAATTTTGTCTGACTTGTAAAACGAAACAAAAATGCATATTAACAAATCTTATATATATTTTTTCCTTTTTCTGTATGACCCCTCCCGAACAAAAATCCTGGGAGCGCTCTTGCTTTACTGTCTTACAAAGTTTAGAGATCAATTCCAAAACGCAACAATTAACTCAAGTATATTAAAATTATGTGAACTCTTGGAAATTATTTTTTGATGGCTTCCACTGTCCTTAGACCCCTTCTTACAGTTTCTTTCAGTAATATTTTCGAATTTCAAATGAAACTACATAATAACCGATAACACTTTCAATTAAAACTGTGAAAAAATACTCAACAATATGTGTAATAATAAAAGCCCGAAAATTTCTTATCGTTTCTTCTTTTTTTATTTTATCTTTTAGCATTTCTTCATCTCTTTATTATATTTTCTTGTATGTGATTACTGAGTGTGATTACACTCTCATCAGCTTGCACCACCAGCAGCAACAAACTTTGACGTAACGTACATATTCGTAAACGACATACTCGTTACAGACTTACGTCAAAAAATGCTAGAAAACTGCAACTGCAAAAATGTATCTCGAGATAAGAAACTGACATCCTTGCTAAGGACCAGCTTTCTAGTGTCACTAGTATGAAAGGAGCACATGGTTAACTTCAATTTCTATTGCAGTGAGAGAATTATTGAAGTTCGTTAAGAGCCTTAATTTTGTTTTTCTTTTGCAAATGACGTCATGTACTATGTTATTACATCACTTAAGCATGTCTTATGACATCATATTAGCATTTTCTTATATGATGTCAGGCATACCATAGATAAGATTGCTGGGTTTCCAACGCAACAGTTATTTATATAATATAATGTCTGTTGGAAGGCTCAAAAATCGAAAAGTTGCTGTTGCAGTTTTTATAAAGGATGATTCTTTGGAACCAAAACCTGAACTATCAAACTTGATAAGATGTGAAATTCGAGAATCGGACAGCTAAAGCAAAGGTCATTGTTAAATTGTCTGAAGTAATCAATATCCAAAAACGTGTCAAAAATGAAGAGCAAAGACACAGGCGGTTAGAAGATATGCGAGAACGACAATTAGAGAGTGTTAAAAATGAAAATAAAGTGCAAAGACCCACGCGGTTAAGAAAAGTGTTGTGGTGTCAAAAATAAAAATGAAGAGCAAAGACACATACAGTTAAAAGACATGCGATACCGAGCATGTGAGCAGGTCAAAAAAGAAAATGAAATGCAAATACACACGCGGTTAGAAGAGCAGCGGCATCCTGTCAAAAATGAAAATGAAGAGCAAAGACACATGCGGTTAGAAGACATGCGACACCGAACATGTGAGCGGGTCAATGAAAATCAACTTGGACAGCGAGAATCAAAACGTGTCGAAATTGAAAATGATAGCAATGATGAGTGGGTTTGGGATTTTAACATGGATAAGGTCATCAATGCCTACCATACTTTTGTTAAAAAAAACAAAGGTTTGGCTATATGTATTTAATAATGACGAAAGATAAGCCGAGGTAAATCGAACAATCCAATTGAAAATGATAGCGATGATGATTGGGTTTTGGATTTTGACACGGATAAGGTCATTAATGCCTACCATACCTTTGAAAATAAAAAAAAATGGACTAAATAAATCGTTGGAAGCAAAAGAAGTGTTTGTTTCACCACCTGAACAAATAAAAGAAACAAAGGTTTGGCAATATGTCTTTCATAATGATAAAATACAAGCCAACGCAAAAGGAGAAGTTTTCGTCGCATCACCAGAACAAATAAAAGAAACAAAGGTGGTTGTCAATGCGCTCTATACCTTTGAAAACCAAAAATCTGGACTAGTTAAATTGTTGGAAGAAAAAGAAGTTTTTGTCCCACCACCTGAACAATTAAAAGAAACAAAGGTTCTGCAACATGTTTTTCATAATGACAAAAGACAAGCCGAGGCAAAAGTTAAAGGTCCAATAAAAAACAAATGTAATTTTACAAAGACATTACTTCTAATTTAAGGTCCATTTGACGTCATGACATCAAGAAAAGGATCAAATTGTCTGCGTTTAGAAGACAAGTAACAGTGAGAATCTATATATAGAAGCCTGCCGTGTGCCGAGTGCTGGCACACGGCGCGGCACTATATTTATATATATTTCAGTTTCATCAAAACATCATGACTAGAAAAAGATATCTATAAGGAACGGAAAGAAGAAGGGGGGGGGCAAGGCTTCTTTACATAGGTCTTTTCTAAGTATTTATTGAGATGAAAAGGTGACTTGGTTATTTAAATCAGGGTCAGCAAAACATATTTGAGAAAGGTTCATTGAGTTTGTAATCTAGCCTACTTTTCCACCACTCTTGCAAATCATTACACAGTAAAAATTGAATCAAATTATGATTGGCCCAATGGGTAAGAAAGCAAATCGAACCGGAATTTAACTGGAAATGGAAAATAATAATTTATGGGCAATAAATAAAGCAACTTAAGTGAGAAAATAAATAACAACAAAGAATCTAAGGATAAGAGAATCGTTATTTATTTCAGAAATTGTTTATCATGTGCCTCAAAGAGCCGAATTCGAATTTCGGACTTATAAAAAAACAAAATAAGCAAAAAACAAAAAAAAACAAAAACAAGAAGACTAAAAAACTGCTGAACAGTGGCTAAACAAAAATAACAAAATGAAAAATCATTCCTTAGTCAGAGTAATTAAAATGCAGTGTCAGATTAAGTTAAAAGCTAAAAACTGATAAAGCTAAAAAAGAATTATATTATATATACAATTTTTTTTAAAATATAAAGGGGCATATAAAAAAGGGGATTGGCAAAACAAGCGAACAAAATTCAAAACTTGTGCGACACCAATACAAAATAATTAAAAAGAGAAAACTACAGGGATATTTTGTTGATTTTTTCCGTAATGTTGGGGACAAATGTTCTTTTTTATTTATCTGGTGGTTAAGCAGCGAATGGAGGACAAGATAGGCATGGGTTCAAAAACGACCCGAGGTAGTCGGAATCTGGTTGGAGAATGTCTATTGGGGAAAATAGCTTCCATGCAAGGGTTTGCTATTGCAGTTTTTACAAAACCGAGACCACAGTGAAACCCCCCTACGCTTAAATGTTTCCAATCTTGCTTCTTTTTTTCTAGAAGAAAGAGAGTGGAACCTTAGCTTCTTTAAAAATTATTCACAGGGCTTTGTTTTGAATGGATTCAATTTTTTCCGATTCTTCGCGGGAGATGTCAGGGTACAAAACTGGACAAGCATATTCAAGATGTGGGTGGAGAAAGTAAGTATAAATCCTTACAAAATGGGAAAATATTAGCTCAGTCTCTTTTCATTCGGATATATAATTTTGATTCGTTTTTTTTTTTTAGATGGATCAGAATGGACTTCTTAAATTGGCAGTGAGTTATAACGAACTTCATTCAAATCTAATGAGGTATGTAGCTGTTTACCGTCAACGTCAGAATGAAGAAAGAATGGATGAAGACGTTGACAGTATTGCAGGACTTGTTGTACCACCGAAAAAATTCAAAAAAAGGGTTGATCCATCACTACTTGTAAGATTATTATTATTTTTTCAAAGATGAGAAGTGTGGAATGATAACTAAATTATGCCTGATAGACACTCCTCATTTTGGAGCTTCATGTACATGTAGCTACAAAGAGTTAAACTAAAACGATGTATTTAGTCGACTTCCACGTGGTTATTATTGATATGTTTGCAAAAATATGTTTATTGCATATATCTACGGGGGACTACCCCCTCTTTTTCCCACCCTACAAAAAACGGGCAACTGGCTTGGAAGTTATTTTGGCTTATCCTGGGCCAGCGAACTTTAGTAATATACGAATCTGAAAAATGTGAAACAATTTTAAGAGTGAAGGGCGAGCCTGATATAGCAATTTTCCAAACTAGAATGGTCATAATTTACCAATAAGGTTGTAAAAAAAAGCAGGAGGCTCAGATTTAGGAATTATATTTCTATTTTTGATTGGTTTTATATTTCGTACGCTGATTTCTTTAATGTTTTTCTACAGACAAGGAAAACTTCTTTTTTTATGTTGAATCGTTGAAAATGCCAGTATGTTATGTCCACACTCATGTAGGAATAAAGATACACGTGGCGCTGCTTTGACCTAATTGGTAGTTTAATGCCTTTGCTTTTATTCTTTTAATTTAAGCGCTTAGAAAGCAGTGAATTATCTTTAGAAATTCAGTTTATTGTGCAAATGTATGCTCTTTAAAATTGTGAAGAAAAGTTCATTCATATATTATGCGTAGAAATATGTCACTTGCTCAGATTCTATACGTAGCTCAAAATGATAAGACTTCGGTAGATTAGTTTTGCTAAAAATATTTAACAACGGAATCAATATCAATAATTACTGTATAGGAATGTATCTACTATATAGATATGGATATGTTTCTATTTTCACTTTCATAACTAATAAAAAAGAAGTTTACTCGAGCCAAATGTTGATAAGGACCGGTTTTCTTGATTCCCATGGTACAAGGATATGTGGGAGACAGAAACCTATCCATGACGGGTGTTTTGAGAAGGACGCAGCGCAATCAGATATTGATAAATATTCTAGGGATGATCTAGAATATAGTATCGGATATATCCCTAGATATATCTAAATCTAGGAGGAATCGTATCTCTATATCTAAATATAGGGGGGATCATAGGCTAGGGATGACCGGAGGGGTGATCATAAAGAGCCTTATTGCCTTAAGCCACATCCCCGTTGTACTTGATACCTCTTTCGTTTTGGCTGATAGTGACTTGCATCTGGTGGATGACCTCAAACTTTTTTTTTCAAATTGTGGCCCTAGAACCATGAATCTCAACGTTTTGCGTAGGCCCCGTCGATGGGGCATGACAATATATTGGTTTGTCATGGACAGGATATGCCCCCTTTGGCTGACTACAGAGCCTTATTTTTGAAAAAAAAATTCCTGTGAATGACCTCACAGTCAAATGCATTTAAAGGGCAAAAAGATACATAATAGTATCGTAATGACGCTGAGGCAGAGTCGTTCAAAGGGGGATGGCAATTGGGTTAGCTACACCTGGTGCCGCAGCTGGGAGGAGGAGAGGTTTGGGCACGGTTGTGGAGTTGCCCACTTTGATCAAATTTTTCACTTTGATTCGGCTTTTTTAATTATATTTGAATCGGGAGGGAGGCACTGTAATTAATCTTTCCCCGGGTGCCACCAATCCTAGGAACAGCTCTGCCTAGAGGACGATTCAAAAAAAGATATTAACCTAATGGCCTTTTACGCTTCCTTCAGGTGAATAAGCGTCAAATTTTCATTAAAAAAATTTGAATATCACGAGTGGGCATCAGGATTTTAGAATTGTCTAGGTGAGTCATGACCCAAATTCGGTCGGGACCAATTGCTCTATATTCATTGAGGGGCAGACTTTTTCCCAGTGCCACGCATTTTATCGGCCAATTATTGCAGGTAGGCCTACGCAAAGTGACTGTAAATCATTGAAACGTTTCCAAGTATTAACAGATAAAGTCTTCGAGCATACGGCTTAAGTAATGACAAAGAGCACCCTGCCTTTCATCTTCCAATAAGCAAGAAGTTAAGTGAATGAAGGACTCTCTGAAGACAGTACTTAAAATAGAAGCTAGACGAATATTTCTGCTATGTGTCTTTGACCAAAATTTGAATTCAATGAAAAGACTTTTTTTTAAATAAAGACGAACTAAAAACAAAAATCTAAATGTAGAAATTTTCACTCATATATAATTTTTTATTAAAAATTTAAGCAATTCCCTATTAAAATGCGTGGTTTTTATTGTTGTTGTCTTTAGTTAATCATGACATGACAAGGGTCAATAATCTTTTTTGTCAGTTTCAGTTGAACTTTTATGAGGTGATGAAGCTGAGGCTATATCTTGTTTTAATTTTATTGTTTTTTATTCATTTTTATTTTCATTGAAGAGTTTTTGACTCAGTTTGACTTTTCGTTGGTTTACTTTTCTTAGTTTTTGCCTTATATTTAGTTTTTTTTGCCTACCTGATATTTTGGTGAAATGTTCGCTATCTGACCCCTTTCTTGATAATAGTTTTCATTCCATATAACTTCTTGTTTTTTGAAAAAATGGCTAAGCAATTTTAGCAAAATTTCTAACCAGTTTTGTTTTAAGTTCAATCGAAAGTCTTATTCCCTTTGATAGAATTTTTTCGGTAAAACCAATCAAAATGAGAATCGCCAAGTGCCAATTCCAATTTTCAGTTATACATTTGAAGTTACTTGCATGAAGAAATAGGATCGTTTTTATTGTGTTTTGAATAAAAACAAATCTAAAGAAAGGCATCTACAATTCTTTAAAACGTCATCGATCGATGTCGGAGGACTGATAACCAACATTCTGTGCCGAAAAAATGACACTCTGAAATTATTTCGTTATACCCAAAACTAAAGGCTGTACTTATTTTTTTCGAAAATAAGTTAGAAAGTCAGGAAATTTTTCCTAGTGCGTTTCTTCATCCCCTAGTTCTACCTACTGAGGTGTCAGTTGCATTTGCGTATTTGTATTATAGAAGGGAGGGAAGATCAATTACAGGTGGAATAAAAACATATGAACCCAAGCTGAATAAGTACATCACTGATTTTTACATGCTAATGAAGCCATATTATTTAGCTAACAATGTAATTTTTACATATTTTTTTATAAGGTATATTGTAGGCATGGTGTTATAGTGGATTGTTAATAATACTAATTTCAAATGTTTATAACTTCTGATTTAATCATTCTTGTAAAAGTTGTGATCGAAATATTTTTCAGTTTGTCTTGGATTCCTTGTAAAAAAAAAAAAAATTTAGGGCCTGCCATTTGAAAATTTCAAGTACCCCAAGCAGCGCAAAGGGAGCATCATGTATCTATAGAGTTAATGTAACTAAACATCCCCAAACATCGAATAACAGCAAGTCGAATTACTTTCATGTTAGAAAGTTAGCCTATAAGTTGAAAGGAATTATATGAAATCTTAGTTTTTACAATTTTTGATTTTATCTTTGAAAAAAAGACTATGTCCGAGAAACTTCAAACCCTATTTTTCCTCTCCCATAAAGATACGAATCTGTACGCTGTTTTGTTCGAAGGTGATAGTGTACATTACACGCTTTGATTCTAGAGGATAGACTGGAGGAGTTGCCTCTTTTCTCTAACCTAATTGAGCCTAATTTGACACCGATATAAAAAAATCATTGTGACTCTTATTATGCATTGGGTCTCTTGTATGCATGCGATTCTTTTCTCTGTGGTTTCGTCTTTTGTGCACTTTGCTTAATTACCGCTAGGAACACTATACCAGATTTACTCTTGATTTGATCAGGTTTCGACAATCCGGCAAGAGACCTCCAAATTTTCGAATTGCCTTATAATTGAGTGTTCGCAATAAAAAAAAAAAATAAAAAAAAAGATAATTACACCTAAAATAACTAACTGATTTGACTAATCTCAATACAAGCCATGTTGCGTGATCCATTCAGAGGCCAATTTGAGCAGGTAATTCGAAGAGACAGCAGAGAAAATTCACAATAAAGACTCATGCCGATTCTGGCTTTCATTCTTCACCCATCTTGTAGAGCAAATTTACAGGATTTTTTTCCTTTTGGCTTTTCTTTTTGTCCTGAAATATAAAGAATGGTTCTAAGTGAAAGTCTGAAGGATTTAAATTTGAATTTAAACTTTTTAGTTTAGAATAACTTAATTGGAATTTAAACTGACTCAATGTTATCTACCAGTCTTGTTTGGTACTGGGTGTTAAAGTATTCTAATTATTTTCCTTATCTGCAGTGCTAGGTTTGGGTTACTTACTCTTACGCTTAAAAAATTACACCTAAATATTCTATATATTTGTTTTGTATATCTTAAATTATGTAGCTCTTCAGTTTAATGACCCTGTGTGAAATCCGTTCTAACCTTAAAGGGGAATCTGATGGGTTTTGTAGCTGGTCTGATTAAAAAAAAAAAACATTTTAATTACATTTTCGTAATTTTTTCAGAGAATCCTGCTCGAGGGTCTTTCGGGAGGATCTTCTTCCACAAAGCTCTTCTAACAAGGTTAAGGTAAAAATGTAAAGAATATGACATAGTGTTTTCAAATCCGTACCGGGGGTGCTGATCTCCGTTTCATGGCCCTTCAGCCAGGAAGTGCAATAGGGGGCTGGGGGCAAAGCATCCTTTGCTTTCGCACACCCTTCCTTTTACTTTTCCCAGGTACCAATTTAGAGCTTCGTTGAATCTGGCTGAGCCTACAGAGTCACTCCAATGACTCTCATTTAAACCAAATCTAAGAAGCAATTACAATTATTATTTGCTTTTTAACAGTGATCATTGTTTATTAACTTATACTTTTTATGTTTACTATTCCTGTAGAACAAAGCCATATGTTCTTAGTACCATTATATTTTTGTTTATTTTTTATTTGTTTCTTACAATCTTCCGTTATTTCAGAGTGAGATTAATCTCCAATTTTTCAAGCTACATGGACCTGAGGAATTTACTCCCGAAGATTTTGATCACCTCCATAAGATTGAACCCAACTCAGCTCAGTTCGCACTA
>NC_142799.1:54407571-54522571 GCF_049724085.1 Artemia sp. Qi Xiang Cuo | reverse complement strand
TGTACTATTTTAGCGTAATGCTGTTGAATCGCGGAGCATTTCTCAGTTTAAGAAGTATAACCACTTCCTGTGTCAAATAATGCAAGCTCGTATAGCGCCTGGACCAAGAGCAGAGGTGCGACGTGATGCGCTGCAAAAGTGTTTCTCCTTGATTTCTACTTGCAGTGCAACTTGGGAAGAAAAACAAGAAGTTTTACAGTCATCCCTAATAATTCTCGGTAGCTACCGTGCTCTTATTGGCGCACAGACGGTAACTACATTCAAATTTGAGATTTTCCCCCCTTGCAGGATGACTACGATCAAAGAGACTTAGTGTGTATACAATGGTACAAATACCTACAGAAATTAAATTATTAATATCTTCTAATTTTTTAAAAGTAACAAATACAAAATGCTATTATTAATAATATGATCGTTTATTAGTTATCGAATGATAATTATTGATGATATATACTGCTGCAAGTATATATTAAGAATTTTGATATACAAATTAGCACAACTGTGCGTGTTTCTGAAAACTTTTGCCTGTTCATTTGGTGAAATTTTCTCCAAAGTTTTGTGATTGTATCCATTACAAAGAAACTTAAAAAAGCTTATTCTTGGTCAATGAGCATTCCCAAAGAATTCTTAGAGGACTCTGCACGACAGAAAATAGGTGTTTGTTGTGTAGTTTCTGCCAATCGGATTGTACAACTGGAAAATCATTTTGTTTAATAAAACCGTGGAACGCCGTAGTTTATGTAATCGAATAGTTGCAATTACGAGGGACATTCATTAACTAACGAGACAAACCGTTGTAGCTCAGAAATGATTTATTTAATCACTTCAAATTTTGGCCACTTTTCAATGCAGTCCCCTGCAACATTTTTGCGTTTTTCCTGTCGTTGTTTTAATTGTTAATATCTCTAGCATCAAATTCGTTGTTTTGATCTCAAAGCATCTTTTATATCTGATTTTTAGCTTTCTGATTGGGTAAAAAAATTTCTGTGTATATCCTCTTTAAGGCGTCCATACAAATGAAAGTCTGATGGGCAAGGTCAGGGTATTAGGAGTGATTTGGAAGCGTCTCCCACCCCACTTTGTGACTTGTTGCTTTAATTAGCAGTGTCACATGCGTGCCCACGTTGTCTTGAAGAAAAGTCAAAACCATAGCCAAGAATCCACGACGATTTGTTCGAATGGCAGGGCTTATTTTTCTTGTGAGTATGTGACTGTAGTACTGGTTGTTGATGGCTTTTTGATCACAATAGATAAACTTCTGTTACTTGTCAGTATACGGTAAGCATGACTTAAACCTGCCATTTGGGATAAAACGTCTTGGACTCTTAACTAATGGAGTTATTTTCTTCTTGTCAACGCGCACCCACAAGTGGCTCTGCTAAATCATGAAACAGTCCAAAATATGGACTGGGAGATCCCTCTAAATCACCCATACTGTCATCCATCAGACTTCCATCACTTCTTGCCCATCAGACTTTCATTGTTTGGACTGCTTAAACAGACTTCCCAGAAATATTTTTGACCCAATGAAGAAGCTAAAAATCAGGTACAATAGTAGCTTCGAGAACAATCCAAAGTATTTTCGACCAGAGGCGCACATAAATTAGAACACATGATATTAAAATGTCATATAAATGACATTTTAATGACATTTAAATGCCATGTGGATGTTTTCAAGAACTGTGTTGAAAAGTAGCCAAAGTTCGAATTGGTTAAATAAATAAATATTAACTTAACTTAACTCTTATTGGCCTACTATATGGACGCATAGTTTTTCTTCCTATTGGATACCCCTCTTCAGGATACTTAATAATACGAGAAAAATTATTTTGAAGGAAATATTACTGCTACTTAGCCAATGCTTGCTTTGAGGTTGCTTTATCTTCTCTCATGTGTGTCTTTCAGTTTATTTCAACTTTACCGAGATCCTCAGAGCTCGCTCCTCTCTTGTCTCTAATCAATCAACTATCAATCTGATCGATCATATCAAATTCGCAATTCAGGCAGTATTTCTATTCCCATTTGCCTTGTCAGATTGGACTTCAACTCTCTGCCTGCCAGTCACGCTTTCTGTAATATTCTGTCTGAATCAGCTAAAAGAGTATCACTCCTTTAGTACACTAAACAAGGAAGTAAAATCATTTTGACTTCTGAGTTTTTTTCTTCTTTCCTTTTTATTTCTCCTCCCCCCCCCCCGTGGGGTGGATGTTTCTTGGTCATATTGGAAACGTATGTTGGTAAAATTCATTTTGCATAGGTGCTCATTCTGGCGTGGCTAACGATGGGTAATGAGTAGCGGGCAGAAGTTTGCCATTCTTTTTTGCTGTAGGTTTTTTCATTTGCGTTTTCTATCTCTGTCTGCATTCTCGGTCATGTAGACTTATGAAGAGAATATGACGGTAAATGTTTTTTTTGCTTCAAATTTCATTTAGTGAATTGTTGGGAGTATTAGGGAGAAGTTAAATATTGCTTTTTGAGCGAGGTTTTATCACCAATCCTCTATGTAAAGTCTCGCTTGAAGAGCAGTTCATAGGTTAAAATCAATGTTTGCCTTTTTGTTAAGGTTTACGATTTCTTTGCAAGTTTTTAATATGGTAAATTTCTGCACTCCTACAGTTCTTATCCTTCCACGTACGACAGCAATTTGGTTATAATTCTATAGCTGAGGAAAATTTTGCTGCATTTTCTGGGGAAGTATGAAGTGTTAAGGGTTTTGAGAAAGGAATTTTTTGATTGAATGAGGGGAATGAGCTTTGGATGGAAGCATTTGTTTTGGAAATGGGTGTTTTATTAGTGCTAAGAATCTGTCGCGGTTCATTTGTGGGGGTATAGCCCATTGTGAGGGTGTTCCGTGATGACTTTGTTTGTTTGTTTGTATTAGTGTTTTTGAATGGTTTTCTGTGCTTTAATCTTTTTTATCGGAAGTTTAAATTAGATTCTCTAATTGTATTTATATGTTGTTAATTGTATTTGTATTTTTTTTGTGACCATGGCCCCTCGGGTATTTTTTGTGTCAATTTTTTTTGTAATGATGCTTCAGGATAGGATTAAGGACTTATGGCAAAATCAGGTGAAGAATGTATTAGATTGTACAGGGCAAGGTAATTGTTGGAAATGAGGGAAAGGGGGTTGGAGGGACGGTAGGGACTGTATCTAGGTTAGTTGCTACTAGGTTAGAGTCTCAGGAAGTTCATGTTTGGCAAGGTGATAAGGCCGCCTAGCCGTCCCTGGGGCTATATGCGGAGGTCAAGGAGAACTGGGGCCAAGAAATTTATCTAAAAATGGATTAAGTCCGGAAAATTTGAATTGGGCAATGGATCTATGGGGGAATTTATGCCTCTTGGAGAACGAAGGAAATATTTAGGGAGGGCTAGATTGAGGGTTGGTCCTTACAGTTGCCCTATGTGTGGAGAGATGGATGAGTCTTTGTATCGTTTTTTTAGGGGCTTGTAAGGAATTGAGGGAATTCCGCCTGGAAAATTTGGTAGGGAGGTCGGAAGGAGAGATTGGACTTTAGAAATTTTGAAAAGTAGATATTAATTAGATAAAAATAATATTGGAAAGTTCGTCCGGGTAGATATGAGGCATCGTGATGATTTTTTGAATAATCAGTTTTAGTGTTTTTTCAGTTTACGTGTTGTTGTTTTATTATTTTTTTTTCATTTTTGCTTGTTTTTTTTTTTATGTCACAATGGCCGAATAGGGCTTTCGTGTGAATCTATCTATACTATACTATACTTTATTATTCAACTTCGTCCATCTATCTCGACCTTACTGCACTTCTTAAATTTGCTTTGCTTTATTTTAGTTTGAGGAATACGTTGAAAATTGGTTGAGAATCGTTAAAAAAGGAAAGTTCTTATAATTTTTAAGCGAGCTGGGATCATTCTCCAAGAAAAAGTGCAACAGCTATTATAGTTCTGGCTTGTTGAATTGAATTGCTAAACACAGTGGTATAAATATATTGTCCTCTTGTTGCAAGTTTCATTGCTTTAACGTGTATGAAATACATAAATGTCATATCTAAGGAGAGTGTTGCCTTTTAAGAAACACAAATGTTATACACAAAAAGCCTAAAAGAATGAAAAAATGGTACTACTTTTATTCTATAAATGTTTTTCCTTCTGTGGAGTCTATAGTCTATTATATTCTAGGCCGACATTGTCCTCAAAACTAGTAACATTTTGTTCGCATTTAGAAGACATAAATTTTAATCAAGATATTTGTCTTAGATTAGGTACTGTTAAAGTACAGGGGGTCTTACAGGTCTGAATAGCCCATATAGTAGATTGTATACTACATCAAACAGGAGAGGGGTTCTGAAGCAATAAACTTTCAGTAACTAGATGAGGAAGAAGTTATGATTGTTTCAACGTAAATTGTATGCTCATAACATAAACCAGATGATCTGTTTTTCTTCTTTTTTGTCAAGTGACAAAGTTTTTCGTGCAAAAAGGAAAGTAATGCTTTATTTTTAATGCCCTTGCTGTTTTTCTTTTCCTTCTGCATTAATACCCACCACGTGTTTTAGCCGATTTCATCCCAAATTGCTTTATGATCTTATTTATTTTTTAGGTGTTTTTAAGCCCCTTTGAGCTAAGCTTATGTTTGGAGGCTATAATAAAGGCACCATTCAAGATGTGTGACACTGTTCCTGAATTTTTCTCAATCTTTCTACCTTCATTCAAAGTAAGTACTGGCTCTTTGTCTGTTTTGTGATTTTATGGTTTTACTCTTTGACTAAGAAAAACTAATTGTATATAAAAAAGAAGTGACTGTTAAAGACCTGGTCATGAAAAAAACGAAAAGCAGAAGAATAATGAGGAAAACTAGATATGAGAATCACAAAAAAAATGATGATGTTTGGGGAAAATGATGGAGAATATAAAGTTTATAGCTTTAAACCGTAAGACAGTGAAGGTATCGTCAGTTTATTGTATTACGGAGCAAAACACCATTGCTTTCGTAGCTAGGAATAAGTGAAGATGAAAAGGTGACGTTGGGTAACGAAAAGATTGATCAGGTGGGCAGCTACACTTACCTTGGTAGTATTATTAGTAAAGATTGTAGGAGCAGTGAAGATGTCAAAAGTAGAATAGCCAAGGCTCAGGGTGTTTTTTCACAGTTAAACAAAGTTTGGAAGAATAGGAAGATAAGTCTGCAAACCAAGATTAGAATATTAGAAGCTACAGTGATGGCAGTGGTCACATATGGCTCTGAAGCATGGGCGCTCCGAAAAGCGGATGAAGATTTGCTAGATGTTTTCCAGAGAAATTGCTTGAGGATTGTTCTGGGTACCCGGCTGACTGACCATATTTCAAACAATAGACTATACGAAAAATGTGGTTCAATACCGCTCTCTAGGGCTATAATGAAAAAAAGGTTGAGGTGGCTAGGGCACGTAGTGCGGATGAAGGATGACAGATTGCCGGAGATTGTTCTTTTCAGCCAACCGTCTAGGGCTAAACGGAAAGCAGGTTGTCCCCGTCTGGGGTGGGAGGACGTCATAAAGAAAGATTTAAAGGAAATAGGAACTTCGTGGGCGGGTGTAAAAAGGGAGGCTTTGAATAGATTGGGGTGGAGGAGGAGCTTGCGTAGCTGTGTTGGCCTCAGGTGGCTTGGTGCTGCGGTGAGTTGTTAGTAGTAGTAGTAATCAACCGTCTATAGCTCCTATTTTGCAAAAAATACTAACTAGAATTTCATCTCTTCGAAAAATTAAGCAAAATTGCCGCATCTTTTATAATTTTTTTGGAAACAACACCATAAATCCTGATTCCGAAATAGAAGTTCCAGCTCTCTTTTCAAAAATATTTGATTTCGATGTTTAATATATTTTAAACGTATAATGCCATGAAAAGTAAGCAAGGGTATATGCACTCTTTTACATCCAAAAATGAACTAAGAAACAATTTCTGAAGTCGTCATTGCGCATTGATTCCCTTGACATACTAGTTTTTGTGTTATTTTTATTTTATAATATGTATATGAATTCCATTTGAAACTTAAACTACATATAATTGAAACAATTTCAAATAGTTAAAAAAAATCACCACTTTTGTTCAGTTTTCACGGTGAACCTTTTGATGGATGTTTAATAACCGTAGGAAATTGTGCAGTCTTAATATAGATTAAATAAAAAGTTTTTTCAACTGAAAGTAAGGACCAACATTACAAATTAAAACGAACAGAAATTATTACATATATGAGAGGGGCTACCCCCTCCTAAATATCTCGCCCTTCACGCTATTGTTTTTAGTACTTAAAAAAAAAACTTCATATTGTTCTAATTAATCGACCGTTGTGTTTCAGGAGTCTATTAAAGAATCAGGACACAATTCAAGCTTCAGCATAAAGAGCGAGGTGTTGAGGAGGTGGCAGCTCTCCTCATATACGTAATAATTCCTGTTAGTTTTATGTTTTAATGTTGCTCCTTACATTCAGTTGAAAGAACTTGTTTTTTTGTCTAATTTCTGGTCGTTTTTTAAATGATGCCGGAAAATTTGGTTCCACCTCCACGGAAAATCTCCCCCCCCCCACGGAAAGATCATCTAGACGATTAAATCCCGGTAAATATTTACCCCCGGTCAATTACCCTTAATATCTCCACACGTAAAATTGAGTTGGCAAAGAGAAAGTAAGACAAATAAAAGAATTTCATTTAGAATTCTGGCAAATCCCCCCAATGTAAAATTTCTACTAAAACTTTACCACCGCCCCCTGGAAGCTTCCCTTACCATCAAAAATTCTCCCCGTGAAAGATCCCTTCAGCAGAAAATTTACCCCCCCCCCCACGAAAAATGTATGCACACTTCCCAATAACAAATACTATAGCTACGTAAACAATGGTCAAATTTTATAGCTTAAAGACCTTTATCCTGGGGCTATGGGGGGGGGGTCATGTTATCTCCAGAGGTATATTTATCGGACCTTTCAACTAAGCTGAACAAAATGGCTATCTCAAAATTTTTGATCCAACGATTTTTAGGGAAAAGGGGTGCCTGTTGCCCTCCATTCTTTTTGGTCACTTACAAAGGGCATTAGAACTTTTAATTTCCGTTTGAATAAGCCCTTTCCCGATGCTAGAGGACCATTTGTTCCATACGATCGGAAATGAATACGGAAATACCAAAAAGACACGCTTTCGTGATCTTTCTTCTTGCAAAAAATATAAAATTCCACATTTTTGCACAAAGGAGCTTGAAACCTCTACAGGATGGTCTTCTGATACGCTGATTCTGATGGCGTGATTTTCATTAAGATTCTTTGACTTTTAGGGGGAGTTTCCTCCCTTTTTCAAAAATCAGGCAAATTTGAAGATATAAATATCAGGAGGATATCAGGAGGATTAATTTACACGGATAAGTTTGCAGAAACAAAGCTTCAACATTGATCTGATGATAATTGTTTTCATTTCTCTGAAAGTGCTTTCCTTTTTGTGCCCACCTATGCCCAAACTCAATGCTCGGTTTTTGGGGCTGGTATTTGGCAACATTCATATGAAACATGTATTTGGATTGCAAACTGCGGTTACGGGTTTTTCCAAAACACACTTTGACGAAGTAAGCAATACATAATATTTAAATAGCATCAAGGGCGTATCCAGGATTTTTTTTGGGAGGGGGGGGGTACAAATAACCTTTAAAACACATAAAAATGTGTTTTTATACATTTTTACGAATTTAAAAGTCGGACAAACATTGGGGGGGGGGGGGGGTCAAACCTCCAACTCCGCTGGATACGGGCTGGCGTAGCATTGTTTACTGAAATACAACTTTTTCTCTTTCATTTTTATTTGCTATTGCAACAAGCTTCCTATTGTAACAATTTAATTTTGAAGTACGATATTGGATTGGTATTGTAGACATTTTTTTTTTTTTTTTTTTTTTTTTATGACTTCTTTTCCTCTTTACTAAATTATGTCATAAGATTTTCTGCATGTTTTCTTTTGTGATTACTGATTATATTGGTGAGAGTGGAAATTATCAGGAATTAGTGTACAAAGTGGTGCTTAATATGGACACAGTAATGTAGACCTTGTTTTGGTAGTGCCTTGCAACTCAGAATATTTGAATAATTTTTCTAATAATTTTTCTAAATGAAATAATTGATCTTATTGATTAATTGATATAAATAATTGATATAAAGGATATTGGTAATAATTGATTTTGTAACAGTAATTGTAATAATTGATTTCTGACTTTAATAATCGATAAAAATAACTAGTAGTTTTTTATAGTGTTTCATCCTCAATGGTTACTAGTATTTGATAGTGAACCAATTATCGCTAATTAAAATTTACTAATAATTATATGGGCATTTGTAAGTCATGTCCGATAGACTAATCCATGATAGTATTTCAACAGTGGTGCCAGTGGGGAAGGGGAGCAATCGCCCCACCCTCCCTCACCCCCACCCCCACACACTTTATTTTTAAAAACACTTTATTTACATTTTTTGTATCCTCACGAAAATTAAGAAGAATCCTTGCTCCCCTCCTTCACATATTTGTAAATTGGTACTCCTCTGCTTCAATGCTCAGAAATTGTGGTCTAAATATGGTCTAAATTCTATGAGAAACTGATAATCAAGCTGAAGCTGCTCCTCGGGATAAAGACCAGATATATCGACTAGTAGCTTCAGATCGAATGTGAAACAAGAGTGCGAAAGTGGAGTCGGTGCTAAATTTCTGCTAAAGGAGTTAAGTGTAACTCTAATCACAGTTCGGAATTCGAGCTAGCAAAAACCAATAAACTCAGATGTTGGTAATTTTTAAGTTCTTATTTGTAATGCTTTGGAGTTTTCACCTCCCTCGATATTTGTCTTGTGGAATGACTGATTTATACTTGATGATGACTAATTATCGTCATAATCATAATCTAAAATGTCATAATCATAATCTACTATATCATAGTCATAATCATAATATATCATAAATCATAATCGTCATAATCATAATCTACGTCATAATCAGTGCTAAAAAGTAACATCTTGAAGCAAGAGTCTGACTTTTGTACTTTTAGTTTTGGAGTTGAGCTTATAAAGAGAAAATTCATAGATATGTAAGTGACGGGCAAAATGTTTAATCAAGATGGCGAAAAATAAACTAAAAATGCCTTAAATATTTTGGCTTCATGTCCGAAAGCCTTTATCAACGAAAAAGATAACGTTTAATATATTTATTTCTGTATGTTTTAACTATTCAGTCTAGTTTTTCTTCCTTTCTTCCTTTGACCAAACTTCTAGACGTGAACCCGAAATATTCAGGAATTTTTGTTTGTTTTCACTGTCTGGATTATGAGTTTTTCCTCTGAAAAGTATATCTGTATATTTTCATTTTATTTGTAAATATAGAAAGATCTTGCGGTCTAAGAAACTATTGAGTGATGAAGGGAATGTTTAGAAATTGGGAAATTTAGTGTTGATTCTTCAAAGACTCTGGGAGTGAGAGCTGCATTTATAATCTGCCGTCTCTGGACAATTCAATGTATTGATCAGTTTAGATTCGTTGAATTATTTAGCATGTTTAATGCAATTTAGCACAATTATTTCGTTTACTTCGCCTGTGTTTGAACACAAAACGTTAATAGAGAATGTTGTTATACTGCTATTAAATCTAAAAAAGATTGTAGAAAACCTTGGTACTGTTGAAGGTAGTACTTGTATGATAAACGCCCTACCGCTCAAGTTGTTCATTCATTGACGCATTATAAAACCGTTTTTTTTTTCGTTAGTTTTTTCAGATTAGCACGAGACAAGAAAAAGAGAAGTGACAGAATAGACGGAAAATATTTAATTTGGGCTATATTTGCACATTAGGGGGTAAGGGTAAAGTATTCGGACAGTGTAAAGTTAAAAAACAATTCTTACAACATAACATGCCGAATAATTGTACATAACACAATAGGCATGCAGGCCCGCTATGCTTTACCCCTCCCCCCTAATGTGCAAATATATAGCCCGAATTTGTTTGTAAAGTATTATATTTGTATCTTACTTTCGTATATTTCATTAGGGCTGAGCGTCAGAGAAACATATATATATATATATATAAATATTTATTTATGCCCGCTTACAATGGAGAAATGGAGAAAAAAAAGCGTAGTACAGAATGAAACAAAAAAGAAGAAAAATATGTTCAACACTAAAAATTAAATACAGGTACTTCATTCACAGAAACAGTTGAGTCAGCGGTGAGTCGTAGAGTTTACTGAGGGATCGTCTTGAGGCTCTCCGTTCTAGAAGAACATTAGGTAGGGCGTATATCATGCAAGTACCCTGTTGAAAAACTTGCATCAGGAAATAGATATGAGTACAATTTACAAAAGCTTCAACGCAAAACACTATCAGCTCTTTGAATAAGCCTCTTGATAGTCCAATGGGTATAATTATAGCAAGACATATAAACGAAACAAGGCTTTAATAATACGAAAACTAACACCATGCTTTATTCCCTTACCGTGCAATTTTTGTTTGTACATCCTGAGCCTTACCCAATAAGGCAGGCAAAGCCTGCCTTATACGTATCCATAAATGAAATCTAGGGGGAGGGTGGGGGTATTTTTTTACGAATCTATTGAGGAAAAAAAACCCATTAAATTTACAATAGTTATCATACATATATATATATATATATATATATATATATATATATATATATATATATATATATATATATATATATATATATATATAAATAAATATATATATATATATATATATATATATATATATATATATATATATATATATATATATATATATATATATATATATATATATATATATATATATATATATATATATATATATATATATATATATATATATATATATATATATATATATATATATATATATATATATATATATATATATATATATATATATATATATATATATTTATATATATATATATATATATATATATATATATATATATATATATATATATATATATATATATATATAAAATAAAGTAGCGAATTTGTAATAGAAATCGAAAATAGAAATAGACAATCAAAAGTATACAATTACTAAGCTTTTCATTATATTGAACACATAATTTTGCAACCCCAGAGACCTCTGAAGGCAAGGGAACCTCAATCCACAAACCAGCCTACTTTTTTGGGGATATCATAGCAGGATTGCTCTCCTCAACCTGAAAATGGCTGTTTTATCCTGGGGATACTGCTATACGTAATTGTTTCGAGGCATTCATTTATGCCTGATTTAAAGCTCAGGATTTTTAATGTTATCTATATAATAAAATTTGTAGGGGAGGGGGGCTTGAAAATTTCTGTCTTTCCAGGGCTATTTAACTTACCGCTAATGAATATTTGCTCAGTTTTTGTTTTTCAGATACTTCATGGGTTTTTGACTAAACATGAAGAAATTGCTGCAGACCGAATGCCTTCCGTTTTGCGATGTTTTAATATCTTGCTCTCCACCACTGTTTCCCGATTTCACCAAGGAAAGAATCTTACAGACACTGAATTGAAGTCTGGCATCATATGTGCAGAAAAGCTTGGAAAGTTAGTTGTTTTTATGCTCAAGTCTTAGGAATGATTTCGTTTAGGAATCATCATTGATTCCTAAACAATTCGTGTATTTTGATGGAAGTAGAATGATTGTGAACATTTAAAAGCATGTTCAATTTAAAATACCAATAACTTTTCTAAAATAATTGAACATTGGTGAGTATAATATTTAAATTTACCTAATATTTTTTCCTCGAGGATTTATTTTGTGATTTTTTTTTCTTACCATTTGCAACACTAAGTACTGATAGATTTTGAAAGGTACGCTTAAGTTTAATTGTCTGAGGTATCTTTATTTTACGTCTAAACTCTTATTTTGAGTGGCTATGAAGTAAGAGACGCTGGATGATGTGCTACCTCTTGTTTCTTTCAGGGTCCTATTGAAACCTCCTGGGCTAGAGGGCTGGGATTAATTCTTTGGTACAAAAGACTGCTTTATTGTCCTGCTATATGTGTCCTGAATTAAACCTATTATTGAATACAGATGCCCACTTTATGCAGGGTCTTTATAAAATCAATTGCTACCATTCCAGAAGATCCAAGTTTGAGGTAATAGGGTAGGCATAAGCACTCTCGAGGACCCCCTGCTACCTTTCAAGGCAAGGTATAGTATGGTCTGGGCTTTTATTTTCTATGTGTACATCCGTGCACATCCGTGCATATATATATATATATATATATATATATATATATATATATATATATATATATATATATATATATATATATATTCAAACAATAGGCTGTACGAAAAATGTGGTTCAATGCCGCTCACTAGGGCTATAATAAAAGAAAGGTTGAGATGGCTAGGGCACGTTGTGCGGATGAAGGATGACAGATTGCCGAAGATTGTTCTTTTCGACCAACCGTCTAGGGCTAAACGGAAAGCAGGTCGTCCCTGTCTGGGGTGGGAGGACGTCATAAAGAAAGTTTTAAACGAAATGGGAACTTCGTGGGAGGGTGTAAAAAGGTAGGTTTTGAAAAGATTGGGATGGAGGAGGAGCGTGCGTAGCTGTATTGGCCCCGGGCGGCTTGGTACTGCGATGAGTTGTTGTTAGTAGTAGTAGTAGTAGTATTCGCCGAAAATACCTACGTGGACTATTTGGCTTGTGTTCTCAAGGTCATCAATACCAAATGCAGTCAAGTAGGCGGCAGAGCTCTTCAACTTTAAGCTGTCAACATGTATCTCTCGAAACTATACATTAACTCTGCAACAACAACAAAAAAACAAAATCGGCGATTGGAAGGTTGATGGGGTCTTCTGAATCCCCCAATTCTAGAAGGTTAGCACTTAATAAAAGCTCTAGTATATTGTTTAACAAATTAATTGAAAAATATTTTGATGGAGTGGAGATCTGGGTTTTAAACCTTCTCCCCCCAGAATGGGGAAAATCACATGAATATTCGCACTTTTAGTAGATGACTTAACTAGATATTTTGTATCACCCCTGGTGCTTGGTAAAGTTGAGGTAAATACGCTAGATGTTTGTCCAGTGGATTTGTCTGTGGATTTCTGTAGGCACCTCTTTGCAACGACTACATACTACACAGTACAAAAAATATATAAGTACAAAAAAATTTGTAATACAGTAATATATAATAGACTTCACAAGACTTCACAAAAAAGTGGTTTGACCTCAAATGACTTTAACGAGTGACAGATTAAGAGTGCTTGATCGCGTTTTCTGGATTAAGGATGAAAGTTTGTCAAAAATGGTGCTCTTCGGTAGTTCTTGGCGGCTAAACAAGACAGAAAGTTCTAGAATAGAAGAGCTTTTCTTTAAAAAACCTGTTAAGCAAGTAGGAGCTTCATGTGGAAGGAGGGTGAGGGGGATAAGGGGCGAAGCTAATAACACTGTGTCCTATAGGAGGAGGATGCGTAACTCTGTTGCCCTGAGGCTACTTGGTACTATGTGTTTTCATTAAAAGCAGTACGTTCTCAAATTGACGAGCCATAAATATTAATATGTTCTGATGTTGACATTAGACTTACATGGCTTACTTGATTTTTTAGCAGTCATACTTGTGACTTTAAAGCTGCTTCCTATACTGAAAACAACACTATCTGAACACATGGATATGATATTGGTTGTAAAGATGTGTATAACTTATCGATTTCTTGTACATATTTCTTCTGCTCACGTTTGCGAATCATTTGGATCCCTCTCCTAGCACTGGTGTGATATTAGCCAAACAATGTTGAAAGAAGAAAATAAAATAGTTATGTTCTTTTTTATACATCTTTTACATTTTTCAGTATTGGAGAAGTGATGGCTGATCAAAAGCATCGATTTCGACGAGTTGCTCCCTATATAATTGCGGAAATGCTGGAACATTTTCAAAAATTCACACTCTATCCTCTAATAAGAGTAAGACCTTATTTTTTATTGTCTGGTCTGCTTTTTTCTGTCCTTCCGTTTCTTTTCTGCTTTATTTTTCAGTTTTTTTTCTGTAACTGATTTCATGTGTAAAACACCAAATTTTGTTGGTCGAGTTTTTTTGCACAAGAAACACACACTTAAAATGGGTTAAAGACGTCAGTTTACAAGAGAGGGGGGTGCTCTTGAAAATCAGTATTTTTTTAGTCTGAATAAGCTTATAATCGTTTTTTCAAATGTCAAACAGCTAAAAAAAAAATATTATAGATTGGTCATCTAAATAAACAAAATTAATTAAGTCTATTTGTTGCAGAGTTTTTTTTTATTTCAGGTCGTAGCTGTTAATTAATTATTAATATTATACACTCCTAAGATAATTCCTAAAAATAATTAGTAATACCGAAAATGAAAAAGAGCAACTGAACATTTTTTTTGATAAGCCACTTGGACAAAGTCTATACCGAAATGTGATTAAGTGTATTCACTATCTTCAAACGCGTAAGTGAACGCAAAGAATTTTGGGAAGTTAATACACCAGATGTTTGGTATATGTAAATCTAAATACGTCTTTATATCTTCCTGATATATGTCTTTATATCTTCCTGAATCTCTATATTTGTATATTTTCTATTGTTTATTCTAAGACAAAGAATTTTAGCCATTGAACAGCTCGTGCTTTGCAACTATAACCAATATCGTAGATGAATTTCATAATTCTGTCTTACAGAACTAAGTCTTTTTTTATTGAGAATGGTAGCTGTTCCTCACAGGTGAAGTCTCGTACCTGCTTACATATAAAAATAATATTGAAAACAATATTCTATATAAATAACATTTAAAAACAGTTAAACTAAAAGGGATAATTGTTTTAACTTGATTTAGAAAGTAAAAGGGTGTAAATTGTATTTTTTTTCCATCACGTTTAATGGTTCTCGCCATTTCAATCCTAATTTTTAACGACAAATGAGGCGTCACTCTCAGAGATTCCATAGAAATATACAAATTTTGATTTTGTAAACGTGCTGCATTGATAGCAAAATATAAGTTACAAATAACTTAAAAAGACAATCTTATAAGAAATGACCGCCAACGTTTCAACTAAAAATAACTTCGAACTATAAACTGTCAAGTTTTATTAAGCAAGGTAGGTGTTTTATCTCAGTGACATTTGGTAAAGCGGTTAGATATAATCTCATTTCTATTTTTTAAGTTATTTGTTTCTTATTTAATTTTGTATTTATAATCCTCACATACAAAAGTGGGAAGGCAGAGTAATAATAACCACACAAGAGAAAAACATAGTCAACAAATCGCATAAGACAATGGTGAGGGGCAAATGTCCATGAGCCACACCCAAGAGTTTATCGCATGCCTGAAGCCATGTCCTATGCCTTAAATTGAACTTTGAAACAATATTGGAAGCATGAAAAACTATTCTCATAGAAAACTAGTGGTTTTCTGTCCAAACTGAAAGACAGAAAAGAAACCTACAAAATTTAGAATAATTTGTCTGAATGAGCATGGCAGGTTCTAGTAACGAGTGAAACTTCACTCAACTGTGCTGGGTCCCCAGAAAATTACTGGTACTACTACTGAGAACTTGTGGCTGGACAGAACCACTTGAGGCCAACACAGGTGCGGACACTCCTTTCCCCCATAAAACCAAGTGTTGCCAAAAAATGTTTAACTATCTCCTTCAACAAGGACTTCTTTTTTTGCATTCCTATTAGACATCTAAATGGGTGTTGTGAAGTTATTCAATTAAATTATGGGGTAGAGCAAGGGCACTTTACCCTTATTTTTATTGTTCCGGATTACTAGGTAAGAGGTGGACAACGGTAACTTTTTCAATTTGTTTTTGCTTAGAGACTTACTTAATAAATTTAGTGCCTCGAGGTCAAGCATTTTGGTGAAAAGGGACTGCGCTTTTCATCTCTTTTGTAAAACAACTTTAATTTCATCTTATTTTATTCGCTTTAAAAAGTTAAACCATCAGGATATTGGAAGTCTAGGTATTTCTGATACAATTTATATGAAAAATAGTTATTCAAAGTTACTTTTCCCCGACAAAACAAATTTTTACAGAAATTCGTGACCTATGAGGGTTTTTCATACCGGAAAAGTCAATTATCTTATTTCAAACAATCCTGTTAAACTGACAGTAATCACCGAGTGAAGTTTGTTCCCTTGGTATACATATTATTATTGTAATTTTTCAGCAGCAATACATAGCATTTAATGCGAAGCAATTAAAAATCCGTAACTTACTTCAAGGCTATCAAACTGGAATGTCTCGCTCGGTACCAACTGATTTTCCAACAGAAAATTTGTGTTCTGAACCTCCTCCTACTTCTGCTCGAATCTTTGAACCTTCAGGGGTCTCTAATTTCAGTCAGCAAACCATGAATAGAAAGCATTAGGGGTTGCGAGGAAGGAACGAATTTTCCTATCTACATAATTTTCACGCTGTAAAGCGGTAGTATGGCAATTTTCAGACTCAAATATAATGTCGTTTTTTTCTGAAAGGGCCAAAATTATGAAATAAAGGAGAAAGGTGGTATTGCGGAACATCAATATTAGACATAAATGTGATTATTATGTTTTTTATAGAAATTCTTTCGATTTTTATATGCACTAAAGTATGGAGAGCCTTTAAAGAAGAGCGAAAGAGAAAATAGATTTTAAATCTCTAGCTTGTTTTATTGTTGTTTAAAATAGTGTTGGTTATCTTTTACTCTTTGCCATTTGGCATGCGAGTTCTTGTTGTTGGGATGATTCTGGTCCTTTTTTTTCAAGGAAAAACTAACTAAAAATCACTTACAGGGAAACTTCGAAAATTATTGTTAATATATTTTCATGTTTTGTTTTATACATTTTTTTTTTTTTTGTTTTTTTTTTTTTTTTTTTTTTTTTTTTTTTTTAATGCAGAACGGAACAAAAATAGGATGTGTTTAAGAGCTCAAATGGGTATGTCAAATTTCTCATTACCTTGAAAGTTGTTTCGGCGTATGGATTTTTATCCTTTTCTCTGAAGTTGGTATTCCACTTGTTTTTTTTGAAAACAGTGAAAATTATCCTGGTGTAGTTTAAGTTCGGTAAGCATTCTCGGACGTTGGCTTCTTGTCTTTCAGAAGGCTGACCGCAACCTTTGTAGAAAATAAATTCAAAGCTGAATTACTATTACTCGTGCTATATGCGAAAAATTAGTTCATGGAGCTGTTACGCTTTGCCAGGCTAATCATCTGAACAAGTGTCGTTTACCAGCTAATACTATGATTATCTGGACACAGTAGCGGATCCAGAGGGGGCGAGGGGGGCGCGCGTCCCCTAGCGTAGTCTAAAGTAGTATAATTTACTTAATTAACTCAAATTTCCGTTAATTAAACTTACTCCTAACGCAAGTTTATCGGACCAACCTATTTTGCACCCTCCCCTCCCTCCTAAAAAAAAAATCTTGACCCGCCCCTGTCTGGACAAGCAAACTTTTGCAATTAAGAACTTGATAAGTGGATGCGTTTAGTACTTCATATATTTTTAAAGCGACCTCTCCGTGGATCATTCCTAAGCCATACATTGGCCAGAACGGGGGCCAAAGCCAAAGATGATAACACTTTCTTGGAAATTTCGTCACATACTCCATTTGCTCTTGATGACGAAAAATGAAAAGAAAAGGTTTTTTTCATTTTTGAACTCTTTTCTATTTATAGCGTTTATTTTTAGGAACAACTAGCTCATGGTGTCTACGGTCTGATGTCAATACTGGACAAACCTGCTGTTTCTCAGCTCCTGGTCACATTATCTTCAGGTCCACGTGAAGTGTTCAAAATGGAATACGAAACATATTTAAAGTATCGAAAATACAGTGGTAAAGTGTGAAACTAACCAAAATAAATGAATCCATCGGCTTGTTTTTCTATTTCTCTTGACCTTGATTATATGTATTGTAGTCCTTGCATGCACCCCTTTTATATCGTATTTATCTCTTACTGAAAGTTGAAAAATTTGGGTGTTTATTTCGTGGCACAAGATTTCAGATATTGATTCTATTACATCTATTAAGTGTCTTAAGTCTCTATTAAGTCGTCTATTAAGTCTCTTAAGGACTGTATGGGTGCTGTTACTCTGTTTGAATGAGCCAATTTTCGACTCTTCAAGAGCGTTGATTCGATAGAATCACCCCTGATAGAAAGACAAAAAATAAATGAGCTTATGTAACAATCGTTTCCTTTATTGTTTTTTCGCTTTTCTAAAATTGTTGAACCTAACATTTGAGGGGTAACTCAAGGCCTAGTAATTTTTCATTTTGAGAATGAGGAAGAGAGGCAAACTCTTTGGTCGTTCCATGTTACTTCCCTTGTTTTTTGTTTCTATCCTTAGGACTTGGTTTGTATTGAACCCGAATATGGAACATTTATGAAGGAAATATAATTGAAATAAAATTACAACCCTCGTCGAAGGGCAGACTTTGACGTATCAACTTAATTTTTAACAACTGACATTTATCAGTTTTCTCGTTTGTTATCATGAACGCTTTTATATCGCTAATGTCCTTGTCTTGCTCACGAATCACGTATTTTTTATCTCTTTTTAGCCAGGACACACATAAATACCCAAACATAACACTAATTTTTTTTCAGTACTAAACATGTGAAATTTTTTTCCGAAACGTGCGGGACATTGCATACAATAAGACTCGCAGACAAGAAATTCAAATATATGTCATAAATACAGCTAGTCATAGTGGATTGTAATACGCTATACTGAAATGATGGCTGATCTACTGTCGAAGTGATAGCAACTTGAATATTATTGGAGTTCCAAAGATAATAAGCAGATTGATAAGGCACAAAATAGGGAGTGCTTCTTTTTCTTTCTTTTTCTTAATCCTTTGGAAGCGGTTTCAAATAAGCAAATAAAGTTGACATCCATATAACCAATAATAGACATACGACGGAATTACTCATTGAAATAGGACTTTCAGAAGTAACTCTAGAAAAATTTGAATACGCATCTGTATATAAACAGAAATCTTAAATACTCTCATTTGGATCGAACCGATATGATTCTTAAAATACAGATTTTCTTGAAGAAGAAACAGGTATAATGGTCCTTTGATTAACTAAGGGGACTTACTAACTGATGGATTTTAAATGAAGATAAACCTGTGATACTTGCGAAATAAATTGTATAGGATTTCGTATAGGGCAAGCTAATTAGCATCAAACTCTAGTAATACCCTCTCAAGTTCATGCACGAGTTTCTCAAAGTTCTTGACTCTGTCTTCCAATAGTAACGCCGGTATCATCAGTGTTTACAGTTTTCCTAAGGAAAATAATTGCAAGGATCTCAAGAAACAAATCGAGGGCCGGTAAATCATATGGTTTCAAAAAAAATAAACATACTAAAAAAAAATTATAATTTTTTTTTAGCTATTTGGTCCATCATCTTATATCCTTTTATACATATTTAGTAAACTATAATTATAATTGTTGAACATCAACCCTTGATTTACGGAGTATAGCTAACTTTGATCCCTCGAGCTACAGAACATCCCAACAAAGAGGATGCTACTAGTGTTGACGGTTTTCCCGGGCGTAATGATTGCAGAACCCAAAGAAACGATAAAGAACCCCGGTGATTCATACAGTTTCTAGAAAAAAACAAGCTAAAAGCAGTTTGAATTTTGCTTTATATCCTTATATCTTTTTTTTTTTTTTTTCTTATATCCCATCATCTTATATCCTTTTATACATATTTAGTAAACTATAATTATAATTGTTGAACATCAACCCTAGATTTACGGAGTATAACTAACTTTGATCTCTCGAGCTACAGAACATCCCAACAAATAGGATGCTACTAGTGTTGACGGTTCTCCCGGGCGTTATGATTGCAGAACCCAAAGAAACGATAGAGAACCCCGGTGATTCATACAGTTTCTAGAAAAAAATAAGCTAAAAGTAGTTTGAGTTTTGCTTTATATCCTTATATCCCATCACCTTATATCCTTTTATACTACTACTACTACTACTAACAACTCAACGCAGCACCAAGCCGCCTGAGGCCAACACAGCTACGCACGCTCCTCCTCCACCCCAATCTATTCAAAGCCTCCCTTTTTACACCCACCCACGAAGTTCCCATTTCCTTTAAATCTTTCTTTATGACGTCCTACCACCCCAGCCAGGGACGACCTGCTTTCCGTTTAGCCCTAGATGGTTGGCCGAAAAGAACAATCTTCAGCAATCTGTCATCCTTCATCCGCACAACATGCCCTAACCACCTCAACCTTTCTTTTATTATAGACCTAGAAAGCGGTATTGAACCACATTTTTCGTATAGCCTATTGTTTGAAATACGGTCAGTCAGCCGGGTACCCAGAACAATCCTTAAGCAATTTCTCTGGAAAACATCTAGCAAATCTTCATCCGCTTTCCGGAGCGTCCATGCTTCAGAGCTATATTTGACCACTGTCATCACTGTAGCTTCTAAGATTCTAATCTTGGTTTGCAGACTTACCTTCCTATTCTTCCAGACTTTTTTTAACTGTGAAAAAACACCCTGAGCCTTGGCTATTCTATTTTTAACATCTTCACTGCTCCCACCATCTTTACTGATAATACTACCAAGGTAAGTGAAACTGCCCACCTGATCAATCTTTTTATTACCCAACATCACCTTTTCATCTTCACTTATTCCTAGCCTTAGTGACTTAGTCTTCCTAACATTAATTTTCAAACCAATACTACCACCCTGAACTCGCAAAACCTCTAAAACTTCATTCATTTGGCTCACACTTTCATCTAGGATGCTTAAATCATCAGCATAATCCAAGTCCAGGAGACTTTTTCCTCCCCATTTGATTCCGTGGTCTCCCATTGCCTTTCCTGTGCTCCTTAAAACAAAGTCCATCAAAATAATCCATAGAAAGGGGGATAGAACACAACCCTGCTTAACTCGCTGATTTAATACAAAACCAGCTGCTAACCTCATTTCCTACCTTAACCGCAGCAGTGTTATTCTCGTACATAGCACTAATCACTTTAATGTATTTGTCTGGTATACCATACAAGGATAAAACCTTTACTAAAGCTCCTCTATCAACAGAATCGAACGCTTGCTCATAATCTATAAAACTGAGGACCAAAGGTGTTTGAAAACTTAGGCACTTCTCAATTATTAACCTAAGAGTGAAAATTTGGTCAACACATCCTCTACCTTTTCTAAAACCGCACTGCTCTTCTCTTAAAACTTTGTCTACGGCATCTCTCAGTCTAAAAAGTATCATATTACTAAGAAATTTGCTACCTACAGAGACCAGACTAGTGCCTCGATAATTACTACACTCACTTTTATCACCTTTCTTATAAAGTGGCTTAATTAAGGTTTTCCTAAAATCGTTAGGTACTTCCCCTTTTTCGAAAATCATATTCATAATCTTCAATAACTTATTTCTAACCTCAGAGCCACCATATTTAAGAAACTCATTTACTACCCTATCAGCACCTAGAGCCTTATTATTCTTTAATCCTTTTAGTACTGTTTCTAATTCCTCCTCACAAAACAAATCTTCCTTCACATCCAAGGTATCACAAACTTTTTCATTTTCCTCTATATTTTTTCCTGCAACTCTATCTCGGTTAAGCAAATTCTCAAAATGTTCGGCCCATCTTGCTTTAGCTTTTGTCTTATCGCTAATTGCCACCCCATTCCTATCTTTAACTGGGACAAGTCCGGATTGACTACTACCTCTCAATTTGTTAACGTGCCAGTACAATATTTTACTATTATGCCGTCTAGCTGCATCTTCTAAATCCTCGGCAATTTTATCCATTGCCTCCACTTCACACCTCCTTAGTTCATATTTCAATGCTTTCTCCACTTTCTTTACATTTCTTTTGTTTTCATGTGATCTTTCACTCAGATAATTCTTGTACAAGTCCTTTCTCCTTTCAATTAAACTTAAAGCTTTTTCACTAATATTCTTAGCTGCAGTTCTAGCTTTCTTCCCAAATACACCTTCAGCAACTTCACAAATTATTTTTCTAAAATTATTCCAACCATCTTCCACATTATCAAATTTTAAACTCTCAAGTTTAGTATTCAACTGTTCCTGGAAAATTTCTCTCAAATTCTCATCCTGGAGTCTACTAACATCATAACTTCCCGGAGGAAATTACCCTTCCGATATTTCAGCTTTAAATTAACCCTTGACACTACTAGATGGTGATCTTTACTTTTAACATCAATAACGGCACTCCTATATACCCTAGTATCTTATATTGATCCTGATAGTCTTCGGTTTACTATAAAATAATCAATAAGGTTTGCTGTCTTACTCTCACGTGAATACCATGTTAACTTATGAGCCATTTTATGACCAAACACCGTATTGGTTATAACTAGATTGTTATACCTACAAAATTGCAAATGTCTGTATCCATTACTGTTTTCTTTTCCTACACCAAATTTACCTAAGCTGGGATACCATCTATCCTTATTTCTACCAACCTGGGCGTTAAAATCTCCCATCAATAACATCATATTTCTACCTGGGACCTTGTCTATTTGCTCCTGTAACTGTAAGTAAAATTCATCTGAGTCACTAGTATCTCCATCAGTCGGTTCTACAGGGGCGTACACTACTATAACTGATACCTTGAACTTTCTAGTCATAAAATGAGCAATTAGTATTCTATTATTAATACCTTCCCAGCCTAAACAAGACTTAGCAGCTTCCTTATTCATCAAGAGCCCTACTCCCTGTCTATGTACCCCATCCTTCCAGCCTGAGTAAACAAATTCTACATCACCTAATTTCATACTTCCTACCCCCGGGATATGAGTTTCTGCAACTCCTAAGAAGTCCAGTTCGAATCGTTTGAATTCGTCAGTCAAAATGTCGATACGATGGTCATTTTTTAACGTCGTAACATTCCAAGTTCCAATTATCATGTTCTTCAAATCGTTGAAATTATTTTCACCTCAGGAAAAGCAATGATCCCAGATACCAGTGCAGGACGGGGATCACATATCTTCTCAAGTCCTTTTATACATATTTAGTAAACTATAATTATAATTGTTGAACATCAACCCTAGATTTACGGAGTATAGCTAACTTTGATCCCTCGAGCTACAGAACATCCCAACAAAGAGGATGCTACTAGTGTTGACAGTTTTCCCGGGCGTTATGATTGCAGAACCCAAAGAAACGATAGACAACCCCGGCGATTCATACAGTTTGTAGAAAAAAAAAACAAGCTAAAAGCAGTTTGAATTTTGCTTTATATCCTTATATCCCATCATCTTATATCCTTTTATACATATTTAGTAAACTGTAGAAAAAAAAAACAAGCTAAAAGCAGTTTGAATTTTGCTTTATATCCTTATATCCCATCATCTTATATCCTTTTATAAATATTTAGTAAACTATAATTATAATTGTTGAACATCAACCCTAGATTTACGGAGTATAGCTAACTTTGATCTCTCGAGCTACAGAACATCCCAACAAAGAGGATGCTACTAGTGTTGACAGTTTTCCCGGGTGTTATGATTGCAGAACCCAAAGAAACGATAAAGAACCCCGGTGATTCATACAGTTTCTAAAAAAAAACAAGCTAAAAGCAGGTTGAATTTTGCTTTATATCCTTATATCCCATCATCTTATATCCTTTTATACATATTTAGTGAACTATAATTATAATTATTGAACATCAACCCTAGATTTACGGAGCATAGCTAACTTTGATCCCTCGAGCTACAGAACATCCCAACAAAGAGGATGCTACTAGTGTTGACGGTTTTCCCGGGCGTTATGATTGCAGAACCCAAAGAAACGATAGAGAACCCCGGTGATTAATACAGTTTCTAAAAAAAACAAGCTAAAAGCAGTTTGAATTTTGCTTTATATCCTTATATCCCATCATCTTATATCCTTTTATACATATTTAGTAAACTATAATTATAATTGTTGAACATCAACCCTAGATTTACGGAGTATAGCTAACTTTGATCCCTCGAGCTACAGAACATCCCAACAAAGAGGATGTTACTAGTGTTGACGGTTTTCCCGGGCTTTATGATTGCAGAACCCAAAGAAACGATAGAGAACCCCAGTGATTCATACAGTTTCTAAAAAAAAACAAGCTAAAAGCAGTTTGAATTTTGCTTTATATCCTTATATCCCATCATCTTATATCCTTTTATACATATTTGGTAAACTATAATTATAATTTTTGACCATCAACCCTATATTTACGGAGTATAGCTAACTTTGATCCCTCGAGCTACAGAACATCCCAACAAAGAGGATGCTACTAGTGTTGACGGTTTTCCCAGGTGTTATGATTGCAGAACCCAAAGAAACGATAGAGAACCCCGGTGATTCATACAGTTTCTAAAAAAAACAAGCTAAAAGCAGTTTGAATTTTGCTTTATATCCTTATATCCCATCATCTTATATCCTTTTATACATATTTAGTAAACTATAATTATAATTGTTGAACATCAACCCTAGATTTACGGAGTATAGCTAACTTTGATCCCTCGAGTTACAGAACATCCCAACAAAGAGGATGCTACTAGTGTTGACGGTTTTCCCGGGCGTTATGATTGCAGAACCCAAAGAAACGTTAGAGAACCCCGGTGATTCATACAGTTTCTAAAAAAAAAACAAGCTAAAAGTAGTTTGAATTTTGCTTTATATCCTTATATCCCATCATCTTATATCCTTTTATACATATTTAGTAAACTATAATTATAATTGTGGAACATCAACCCTAGATTTACGGAGTATAGCTAACTTTGATCTCTCGAGCTACAGAACATCCCAACAAATAGGATGCTACTAGTGTTGACGGTTTTCCCGGGCGTTATGATTGCAGAACCCAAAGAAACGATAGAGAACCCCGGTGATTCATACAGTTTCTAAAGAAAAACAAGCTAAAGGCAGTTTGAATTTTGCTTTATATCCTTATATTCCATCATCTTATATCCTTTTATACATATTTAGTAAATTATAATTATAATTGTTGAACATCAACCCTAGATTTACGGAGTATAGCTAACTTTGATCCCTCGAGCTACAGAACATCCCAACATAGAGGATGCTACTAGTGTTGACGGTTTTCCCGGGTGTTATGATTGCAGAACCCAAAGAAACGATATAGAGAACCCCGGTGATTCATACAGTTTCTAAAAAAAAACAAGCTAAAAGCAGTTTGAATTTTGCTTTATATCCTTATATCCCATCATCTTATATCCTTTTATACATATTTAGTAAACTATAATTATAATTGTTGAACATCAACCCTAGAATTACGGTGTATAGCTAACTTTGATCCCTCGAGCTACAGAACATCCCAACAAAGAGGATGCTACTAGTGTTGATGGTTTTCCCGGGCGTTATGATTGCAGAACCCAAAGAAACGATAGAGAACCCCGATGATTCATACAGTTTCTAAAAAGAAACAAGCTAAAAGCAGTTTGAATTTTGCTTTATATCCTTATATCGCATCATCTTATATCCTTTTATACATATTTAGTAAACTATAATTATAATTGTTGAACATCAACCCTAGATTTACGGAGTATAGCTAACTTTGATCCCTCGAGCTACATAACATCCCAACAAAGAGGATGCTACTAGTGTTGACAGTTTTCCCGGGCGTTATGATTGCAGAATCCAAAGAAACGATAGAGAACCCCGGTGATTCAAACAGTTTGTAAAAAAAAAAAACAAGCTTAAATCATTTTGAATTTTGCTTTATATCCCATCATCTTATATCCGTTTATACATATTTAGTAAACTATAATTATAATTGTTGAACATCAACCCTAGATTTACGGAGTATAGCTAACTTTGATCCCTCGAGCTACAGAACATCCCAACAAAGAGGATGCTACTAGTGTTGACAGTTTTCCCGGGCGTTATGATTGCAGAACCCAAAGAAACGATAGAGAACCCCGGTGATTCATACAGTTTCTAAAAAAAAACAAGCTTAAATCAGTTTGAATTTTGCTTTATATCCCATCATCTTATATCCGTTTATACATATTTAGTAAACTATAATTATAATTGTTGAACATCAACCCTAGATTTACGGAGTATAGCTAACTTTGATCCCTCGAGCTACAGAACATCCCAACAAAGAGGATGCTACTAGTGTTGACAGTTTTCCCGGGCGTTATGATAGCAGAACTCAAAGAAACGATAGAGAACCCCGGTGATTCATACAGTTTCTAAAAAAAACAAGATAAAAGCAGCTTGAATTTTGCTTTATATCCTTATATCCCATCATCTTATATCCTTTTATACATATTTAGTAAACTATAATTATAATTGTTGAACATCAACCCTAGATTTACGGAGTATAGCTAACTTTGATCCCTCGAGCTACAGAACATCCCAACAAAGAGGATGCTACTAGTGTTGACGGTTTTCTCAGGCAATATGATTGCAGAACCCAAAGAAACGATAGAGAACCCCGGTGATTCATAAAGTTTCTAAAAAAAACAAGCTAAAAGCAGTTTGAATTTTGCTTTATATCCTTATATCTCATCATCTTATATCCTTTTATCCATATTTAGTAAACTATAATTATAATTGTTGAACATCAACCCTAGATTTACGGAGTATAGCTGACTTTGATCCCTCGAGCTACAGAACATCCCAACAAAGAGGATGCTACTAGTGTTGACGGTTTTCCCAGGCGTTATGATTGCAGAACCCAAAGAAACGATAGAGAACCCCGGTGATTCATACAGTTTCTAAAAAAAAACAAGCTAAAAGCAGTTTGAATTTTGCTTTATATCCTTATATCTCATCATCTTATATCCTTTTATACATATTTAGTAAACTATAATTATAATTGTTGAACATCAACCCTAGATTTACGGAGTATAGCTAACTTTGATCCCTCGAGCTACAGAACATCCCAACAAATAGGATGCTACTAGTGTTGACGGTTTTCCCAGGCGTTATGATTGCAGAACCCAAAGAAACGATAGAGAACCCCGGTGATTCATACAGTTTCTAAAAAAAAACAAGCTAAAAGCAGTTTGAATTTTGCTTTATATCCTTATATCCCATCATCTTATATCCTTTTATACAAATTTAGTAAACTATAATTATAATTGTTGAACATCAACCCTAGATTTACGGAGTATAGCTAACTTTGATCCCTCGAGCTACAGAAGATCCCAACAAAGCGGATGCTACTAGTTTTGACAGTTTTCCCGGGCGTTATGATTGTAGAACCCAAAGAAACGATAGAGAACCCCGGTGATTCATACAGTTTCTAAAAAAAAACAAGCTAAAAGCAGTTTGAATTTTGCTTTATATCCTTATATCCTATCATCTTATATCCTTTTATACATATTTAGTAAACTATAATTATAATTGTTGAACATCAACCCTAGATTTACGGAGTATAGCTAACTTTGATCCCTCGAGCTACAGAACATCCCAACAAAGAGGATGCTACTAGTGTTGACGGTTTTCCCGGGCGTTATGATTGCAGAACACAAAGAAACGATAGAGAACCCAGGTGATTCATACAGTTTCTAAAAAAAAACAAGCTAAAAGCAGTTTGAATTTTGCTTTATATCCTTATATCTC
Organism: Artemia sp. Qi Xiang Cuo; assembly: GCF_049724085.1. Taxonomy (NCBI): domain Eukaryota; kingdom Metazoa; phylum Arthropoda; class Branchiopoda; order Anostraca; family Artemiidae; genus Artemia; species Artemia sp. Qi Xiang Cuo. The sequence goes on along the minus strand of NC_142799.1, from coordinate 54,495,035 downwards.
ATCATCTTATATCCTTTTACACATATTTAGTAAACTATAATTATGATTGTTGAACATCAACCCTAGATTTACGGAGTATAGCTAACTTTGATCCCTCGAGCTACAGAACATCCCAACAAAGAGGATGCTACTAGTGTTGACGGTTTTCCCAGGCGTTATGATTGCAGAACCCAAAGAAACGATAGAGAACCCCGGTGATTCATACAGTTTCTAAAAAAACAAGCTAAAAGCAGTTTGAATTTTGCTTTATATCCTTATATCCCATCATCTTATATCCTTTTATACAAATTTAGTAAACTACAATTATAATTGCTGAACATCAACCCTAGATTTACGGAATATAGCTAACTTTGATCCCTCGAGCTACAGAAAATCCCAACAAAACGGATGCTACTAGTTTTGACAGTTTTCCCGGGTGTTATGATTGCAGAACCCAAAGAAACGATAGAGAACCCCGGTGATTCATACAGTTTCTAAAAAAAAAACAAGCTAAAAGCAGTTTGAATTTTGCTTTATATCCTTATATCCTATCATCTTATATCCTTTTATACATATTTAGTAAACTATAATTATAATTGTTGAACATCAACCCTAGATTTACGGAGCATAGCTAACTTTGATCCCTCGAGCTACAGAACATCCCAACAAAGAGGATGCTACTAGTGTTGAGGGTTTTGCCGGGTGTTATGATTGCAGAACCCAAAGAAACGAGATAGAGAACCCCGGTGATTCATACAGTTTCCAAAAAAAAAAAAAATATGCTAAAAGCAGTTTGAATTTTGTTATAGCTTTCTGTTCCGTCGTTTTATATCCTCTGATATATATTTAGAAACTACACTTCTAATAATAGAACATCATCCTTCGATTTGTGAAGTACGAATTACTTCAATCCCAGGACTAAAGAACTCGCGTGAATTAAGGTGTATGCTTCAATTTTTGTGTGACCAATGGTAACAACAGATTATTATTCCAAAAACTAAATAGAAGATAAAACACTCAGCCCATGCTGGGGCGACAGACATTGTCATTTGTATTTCCATTTAAATCATTCTCCCTTTTCATCTTAGAGGAAGTATTGTGCAACCAATGAGCAGCACCATAAAATTGGAGCTAACGCTCACCATAATCAAGTATTTTGTGACTCCATTCTTATTCGCTTCATTTTCTTTTTTCTTATGTGGCTAGTACAGAAAACTTATAGCTTTAGCTCTTAATTCACCAAACTTTCCTGATAGGCCTTTTTCTTCACTGATCTTAAATTCTAAGGCTAAACACTTTTAGGACGTTTTCTAACGAGTTTTTGGGGGGTGTTGAAACCCGCCTCATACCGAATCAATAAATTGCAGTATCCCATCATTTGTTGTGTTTGTGCTCTACTAGCGAGTATTGGAACAGCAGTGACTAGTTCTAGCTTCATTGTTTACCTCAAGTTAATACAAACATTGCATTTAAGAATTCTAACTCTTTATTTACTAGCCATAAAACTACAGAAAATGTTTCTAGGTATGAGCGTCTGTTTGTCTTTATTCCTCGTACGTGTAGTTGTAGTATCCTGTTTCCTAATTTTTTTTTTTTTTTTTTTTTTTTTTTTTTTTTTTTTTTTTTTTTGTAAAAGGATTTCGCATATTATTTGTTAATATTTGGTATCAGCTTATCATTCTTTCTCCATTGTTTCAAACCAACAGTTTTAACTCTCTAGATTCCTTCTTTATAAATTTTTTTTCAGTAACTTAGTAACTTTTTTTAACGTGGTTTATTCTATCCCTAAAAACTGTGGAAAATCACTTGCAGAGTTTATCCGGAAATATGTATTCATAGAAAATAATATTTAACCTTACTTTACTAAGGTTAAAGTTACTGAGCTTAGTTTAATTTACACTAATCAGTTTACTTAGAAACGAATCATAGAACGAATCCAAGGAAGAAATTTCTCAATATTAACGTAAACGCCTGGCAACCCTGGTCTGGCACATCCTTGTCCACCAGCTATAACTCCTGCTAGTTCAAATCTTCCATGTTTCTCAAGAACCAATGGACCTCCACTATCTCCCTGCAAGAAAAGATCTCTTAGTTTAATGTATCATTTATTAAGTAAAAAAGAGAACTAATGCGCCCGGTATCTCATGAAAGGCTTTCAGGAATGATTGTTTTTTTACCAAAAGGACCCTTTTGTCATTTAAAAAATTAATCGTTAAATGAATATCTAATCCTATTCATTACCGATGTTAGCATCAGAAAAACGGAATCCAAGTCCCTTAAATCCTTGCCTACTTGGCCGTCACAGCATTTAATTTCTGTCTCACGCCACACAAACAAATTTTTAATTTCTGTTTCACATGCGTCGATAAAAGTTTCAAAAAATATTTACAGTATACAAGCTTATTTAGGACCCATTTTTATGAGGAAGAAAGGAGAACAAAAGTATTATATTCATTTTCACGTGACTATGCATTCAAATATATATATATATATATATATATATATATATATATATATATATATATATATATATATATATATATATATATATATATATATATATATATATATATATATATATATATATATATATATATATATATATATATATATATATATATATATATATATATATATATATATATATATATATATATATATATATATATATATATATATATATATATAGTATATTCACGTGAATATGTATTCACCAGAAACTGTGCTTCCATGCACACGCATTTGTGCAACAGTAGTATGTTTTTGCTCTCGTTATCCTCTCTTGCTGAAATGGACGAAGTGATTTCAATCAACTGTAATTTGAGGCTGGAGTAGAGCTCAACTTCAATCAAAGTTTGCGTACTTCGATTGAAAAAATTAGTACGGTCAGAAGGTACAGAAAGTCCCGAAACGACACAATACAAAGAGGAGTTCGACTGCCATCATTGTGAAAATGGGTGATAGATTTCAAGACAGAAAAGTTAGTATTATCGTTCTGTAATGATATTAAGAACTTTGAAAATAAAACACCCACAAGTATGGGACAAGTCCCTATAATTAACCTTTTCATTTCAGTAGTGTTCATCCAAAATGCACTATGCTCAAGTCACGCAACCGAGAAGGAGGATTAAATTTCATCATCATCATCATCATCAGTATGTCACTGAGGCATAAAAAAAGCAATTTCAATAGCTGATTTAGTTCCAGTATACTTTCTTTAAAAGAATGTTTAGTTTTTGCAGTGAATCCTAGTATTTTTTGATTTCTGTAATTATCAATGATTATTTTCGATGTAATTCCGTACAGATGACATGGCTGCATCAGCTGTGGTCTTTCTTTTTTTCTTTTTTTTTTCTACTGCGAGTTTCACAGTAATTTTGACCTAGTAAACATGTCTGTATACTAAGCTATTGAAAAAGGCCATGTATCTGCACCATTTTTAAGGTTACAATGCTTAGCACGATTCCTGTTAAAAATCGACATTCTGGAATTAATTCTACATAGCCTAACGTTCATTTACTTAGTAAATTAGAATACATCTGAAGAAATTATTATTAGAGATAATATTATATAAAAAAGTGTTATAAGAGCAAGAAATTTCATCAGCGTTAGTGTTTTCAGTCGTTTACTGCGGTGAAATATTTTTAAACAGGCCTCGTAGCAGAATAAATAGTTCAGGTATATAGGAATTTTCTTTTTAGAGAGGAGGGAGCAAATTTGACAAGAATTGGAAATGAGGACACTGTGAAAAGCTTTGAGATCTGGGTGGGACCCAAACCCAGGTGAGCCTCCCACCTGTATCTACGCCTGAACAATACCTGCTTGCTGGGTTAGCAGTAACACTATGAACACGCTGGAGAAGTCAATTTTAGCCAAAAGCTGGGGCAAAGCCGTTTAGCTGGGGCACATGTCGCCGGTACAGCCAGAGCTTGACGAGCGTAAACTGCCACTCGCGGGATCCGATACTAGTATTGGACCTTGGGGTCCCACAGAATGCCGCAAATGGGCTTCTTCTTTGTATCTGGTGAAATAAGTTGTTTTATAAGGGAGAACAAACCTGCACCTTCACCATAGGGCTCCTGCACCCTACACTACAGGAAGAACTAAACTGCACCTTTACCCTCTTTTCTTATCAACACGGAATAACCATCCGAAATTCTTTTCTGAAAGAAGTGGTCAAGCTATAACGTTTCAAGTCAAATTTTAAGGATAATTCAACTTCTGTGTGCTATGCTAACTGTGCAAAAAAAAAAAAAAAAAATGTAATTCATTTCTATAGATATATTTCTATACTAGCTCTAGATAATCTACCAAGCGTGAAACTACCACAAATCAGCATCGATAAATAAATGAAACCCAAAACGAACAATAATAACAATAAATAACTGACTCAAACTCAAAATAAGCAGAAATTAACATAAGTTGGGCTCAAAACCCCTATGCCTTCCCAAGTCCAGAACATGATTTGCACTTTACTGAAAAAACATAAATGATTTTATATCTACAATTTTAATAAATCAAATAGTATTGATATTTTTATTACTAAATATCAGTATATTTATACTAAACTGACAATGCATATTCATTTGCAGTTTTTTTAGTAAAGTGTAAATTATATTCTGGCCTTGGGAAGGCATAGGGGTTTTGAGCCCAACTTCTGTTAATTTCTGCTCGTTTTGAGTTTGACTCGGTTATTTATTGTAATTTCTGTTCTTTTTGGGTTTCATTTATTTATCGATGCTGATTTGTGGTAGTTTCACGCTTGGTAGATTATTTGATTTTAATTTTGCTCATTTTTGGTTTAATGGAGTTCTTTACTTTTCTTTGAAAAACCTTATTTTGTGGAAACAGTTTTTTTAATTAATTTCTGTTCGTTTTATATTGACATAGTCTTTTCAGGGAAAAAGAAAATCATACTTTAAATCTTTTCGTTTTTTTAAGAATTTATAGTTTGGCCTGCTATTTGTATGCTGGAAAACAATTTTCAGCAAAATTTAACAACATAGACCCTTATAAAAATCTGGACACAAATAGTAGTGTTTAATTTAGTTTCATACCTCCTCTAGTTGACCTGAAATCAAAAACTTGATAACATTCGCAAAAAAATTTGTTTATTTTCTTTGATAGCTTGGATACACTTACGCTATTTTGATTTGGTCAAATTTTAAGAGCAGAAGAAGCCCTGAAAGTTTGAAAATAATACCCTCAGTTGTTCTTGGGATACTGCTGAGATGCCTTATTGGGAATTAGCATAAACACAGTGCATTTGATTTAATCATAAGGCAACATTTACTTTTTAAACATAAAGGCAAATGGGGGGGTGGGCGTGGGAGGGGGACTAGTTTCCCTCCAATTACTTTCGACTATTAAAAAGGACATCAGCCCTTTCTATTTTCAATCGAATGAGCCCTTTTCAAAGCTCCTACGACAACTCCTTCGATACGAAGTGCCCTGGTCTAAACAACAAAAACAACAAAAAAAAAAAAATAAATTATATCCACATCGATCTTTACTATAAAAATGTCAATCCTTCCAATCACTTTCGATTATTAAAAAGGGCACTAGGCTTTTCGATATCCAAACTAATGATCCCTTTTTGAGTTTCTACGACAACGTGTTCTATAAACACCGTATATGCCCGCAGGGCATAAATTACAACCCTTACCCTAAGGGCTGTGAGGGTGGTTGTCATCCTCTAAGACCTAATTTCCAGAATTTTCAACTACATTAAACAAAATAGCTATCTCAAAATTTTTATTGTATGTGTTTCGGGAATTGATGGGCGTGGAAGGGGTGTTAGTTGCCTTCCAATCATTTTCGACTATTAAAAAGGGCACAAGCCACTCCAATCTCTAATTGAATGAGCACTTTTCGAAGTTTCTACGACAACCTCTTCGATACGAAGTGCCCAGGTCTAAAGGAAAAAAAAATAATACATTGTGCCAACATCGTTCTTATATACCTCCAGGGCATTACTACAAAACCCTTGCCCTAAGGGTTGTGGGGGAGTAACCTCCTCAAAAAACATATTTTCTCTCTGGAAATCAGTTACTCTGAACAAAATGGCTATCTTAAAATTTTGATTGGATGTATTTGGGGAAACGGAGGGCGTGAAAGGGGTGTTAGCTGTCTTCCAATCACTTTCTACTATTAAAAAGGGCACTAGCTATTCCAATTTCCAATCGAATGAGCCCTTTTTGAAGTTTCTACGACAACTTCGATACGAATTGCCCTGGTATGGAAAAAAATTACTTAGACAGCTCGATTGCGCTGCCTATGAAAACATCCTGAATTGCCTAATGCTCTTTTACCTACCTCTTTTCATCCGAAAAATCAGAAAAAAAATGAACAGATTTTTATAGTGGAAGGTAGAATTTTTGTTTCAAAAAAAATTTCTTCTTCTTCTTCCTACGAACCGATATACATGGCAAGCCCAAGATGAAAGTATTTATCTTTAACAAACAGATTAGCCGGATTAACGGTTTAAGCCCATTGGTTGATATCTATAACCAAAAAAGAGAGAAAAAAAAACGGCGGCGTATTAGTTACGCCGCCGCCAATAGAATCAGCGGCGGCGTCAGCGCGCTGACGCAAGCTCGGCGGCGCGCCGCCGTTTTTTTTGGCGGCATGCCGCCGACTTTCCGGCGTGGCTTCGGGGTCTAATTGGAAGGCACTCTCAAAGTCAACGAACTCGGTTCTATGAGGTGAAGACATATATCTCACTCTCCTTGCTACGGAAAGTGTTTTTGAAAGTTACACAAGACTTCCAATAAAATGAAAGAAATGTAAGTTTTTTCTTATTTTTATATAGGCTAATGGTTTTTATAGCGAGATAAAAGGAAATTACCAAACAGGCGTCCTTTCCTCCTTCGGGAATTCCGGCACATATAAGGTTGTCACTTATCTCGGCTGGGTAGCCGCCTGATTTATACCATTCTCTACATTCATCCGGTCCGATCACTGGAATCTCAAGCTGTTGTAGAACAGTTGTTTTAACGGTGCCTTAAAAGAATAATTAGAGGAGTGAATTATTGCTTTATATATGTTACTGTGAATGTACGAAATCTGGTTAATGTTGACGTTCACCGGTGAATGTCTGAAATCCCTTTTTTTCTGTTTGTATTCAATTGCCTTTACAAATAAGCTTTTTCAGTCTTATGCAAGCTTTGATGGTAAAAGTTAAAGTTAGGTTAGGGTAAATTAGGTTTAAATTTCAGAAATGGGTTAAAAACCTAGCCTAACTGAAACACAATGGCCGTTTTATTGCAACAATAAGTTTTGTTATAAAACTCTTTTAAAAAACAACTTTAGGTTAAAGAGACAGGTCTTGAGGAGGAGGCAACCCATTTCAGATTTTTGGTTTAATGAGGCTTTCTAAAGTAACAAAGAAACTAACGAAGAAACCAGTTTGTTCTAGAGTTATACACATCGTAAACTTGACTGAGTTACTTTTTTTTTAATTTGGCACTCGTTACTGCCAAAAATTGCAGAAGTTCATATGGAAGTCTTTTCAACAAAAATGGATTTGTGGGTTTTTTTTCTAAGTTTTTAAGATACTTTTGGTGTGTAAATTCCTTTTTTCCCTTTCCTTAGCACTTTTCAACGAAACTAAAAAAAAACTCAAATAAAATTTTCAAACTTGGTTTATTTCTGCTCATTTTTGGTTTAATGAGGCTCTTTAATTTTCTTTAAAAACTTGTTCCGTATGTTTCCGATTAACAAATACCATCTGTAAGTAATTAAATAAAAAACAACAAGTTTGTCAAGAAATAAAGTAAAATAATCTTAAAAGTAAAAACTATGTAGTCTGATAGAAAAAAAGATATGAAATGTTTTTTTTTTATGAAAAACGCTATGTCAATAAAAATGAACTGAAATTAACTTTAAAAAAAAATCAGAAGTAAAATTCAAAAGAATAATAAAGAGCCTCATTAATCCAAAAATGATTAGAAATAAATTCAAATAATTTTCCAAGCGTAAAACTACCACAAATCACCATTAATAAATGGATTAAACCCATAACGAACCGAAATTACAATAAATAACCGATTCAAGCTCAAAACCAGCAAAAATTAACATGAGTTCTATAAGAAAAACTTTACCGTAAAGAGCGAGGTCTTGAGGAGGATGCAACCCCTTTCATATACGTAATAATTTCTGTTCGTTTCAAGTTTTGATGTTGCTTCTTACTTTCAGTTGAAAAAACTTGTTTTTTTTTAAATTTCTGAACGTTTTTAAATAATACCGGAAATTCCGGCTCTCTCTCCATGAAAAATCTGGTACTTGTGTACTATACGCCACTCACTCAAGTTTACGATGTGTATAACTAGACAACAAACCGGTTTCTTCGTTAGTTTCTTCGTTTCTTTAGAAACAAATTTGGGCTATATATTTGCACATTAGGGGGGGGGGGATAAAGTATAGCGGGTCGTATGCAAAATGCCTTAGGTACAATTATTTTGCATATTATGAACTAAGAATTGTTTTCTGACTTCAAACTGACCCCCCCCCCCCTTATGTGAAAATATATAGCCAAAATTATATATTTTCCATCTATTCCGTCACTTGCCTTTGTCTTGTCTCACGCTAAGCTGAAAGAAACTAACGGAGAAACCGGTTTGTTCTCGAGTTTAACACAACGTAAACTTGAGTGAGTAGCGTATAATACACAAATACCAAAACTCCTGACCCCTACGGAAAATAAAAAAAACAAAACTCAAATAAATTCTCAAATTTGGAAAGCCTTATTTTCCACGGGGGGGGGGGGGTATTTTTCACGGGGAGTATTTTCCGCGGGGAGGTATTTTACACGGGGGTGGGGGATATTTTCCGAATGATATTTTCTGCCGGGGGGGGGGGGGTCCGGGGAGTATTTTCCGCGGGGGGTATTTGGGGGGGGGGTCTTCGGGGGGTATTTTCCGGGGACTTTATGTGGTGATATTTCCCGAGGAGGGATAAACGCCGGCCATCTTGTTGAACAGTCTTGTAAGATTTTGAAAAGTTTTATGGATAGCGACACAGCCTTAGTGAAGGATATTTTTAATTACTTACCAGTCTTTAAGACCATGCCTTTCATAAGAAGAAATCAGTTTTTAAAAGTTTTGAGTATTGCTATCTTTTGAAAAACAAACAAATCAAGTGATTCTTAGGATGACCTTTCATTTAATTATTGCGCTACATCATAAGGGATATCCACTTAGAGTCTTACCCACTATGGTAAATTAGGAACTAATAAAAATATATTCAAAAAGCAGAAAATATCCCAATTAGGGTTAAGAATACTATTGACGCCCGTATTGTCCATTACGATTATTTTTGTCTCTTCATCCCCTCCGCCTTCTCCTTCCCAGTAAAAGTGGAACAACGTTTAGTACTTCGGCACTATATGGGCCTTTACAATGAAACCAGTCACGAAAAACCCGTTTTTGATGGGATAATTCAAGAGACCGCAATAGAGAAATGCAATGCACAGCGTGGTTTTCATTGCGTTACGATATTTAAACTGTTGGTTTTTGAAGTTTAAGGGAGAAGGTACCTAGGTTAGGTTAGGTTACGTATTTAATATATTCTATGCTTTACCCCCCCCCCCTCCTAATGTACAAATATATAGCCTAAATTTGTTTAAAAACTATTAAAGATTCATCCTATTTTATTTTATTTCATTAGTATTAACCAAATTTGACTTTTTAGAAAGGCCCATATAATGCACAAGTACCCAAGGTTTTTTTCTTATATGCTTATATACCTTGCTCATCAAGCCATCCCCATCCTGCTATTATACCCTTCCTAACTGATGGGAAGTCCTCCGTGAGATCATCATCTATATCCAAAGGCTCTTCGTCCTGCTTTGACAGTAGAGTATTTGACGCATTTGAAAATTCCTTGGAAAGTATTTTGCTCTTTGTGGTATTGTAAAATGCTTCAGATCTGAAGCCTTTCTTAAATGGTCGCACAAATCCACGGCCTCCACCAAGAGGGGGATAAGGAAGACAAATTGGCTGAACGTAGTTGGACCACCGAAAGGGTGTTGCCAAACGCACTAACGCAATGTCTGAACTGAAACCACCGTTGAAGCCAGGTGCTCTTGCAGCGAATAGGGGAATTGAAAATTGAGTGTAAGGTGTTGGAATCTGGGTGTCTACTTGACCAGCCACTACTCGAACAAAATTTGAGGGACTGAAAAAAAGAAGTAATTTATCTCCGCCATGGGAAAAAACACAAATTAGATTAAAAGTCATGAACTTCGCGATTAGATTCTTGTAACTGATTACATTGCAAAACTGAAACACCCATTAAAAGATTATTTCCATCTTTACCCATTTTCCTAGTTCTAATACCAAACAATTCATGGTAATGAATTTCCATTTACTTCTCTTGTAGGTGTGAAATGAATGAATCTGAGCATGGTCAGAGCATTAGCTGTAACCTATACTAGCAGAGTAAACCCCGACTAATAGTATCCAAAACTTAAAAACTGGATTATGAAGAAACTGTTTTATGATAAACATTTTCTATGCAACGCTTATTTGAAAATAGTAATTGTATTCAACCTCATATGAAGAGTAATTTGTATTTAGAGGAAAAATGTTTTAAGCATTATGAAGAGTCTAAATTGACTTGAATTGGAAAAAAATATACTATTGACAATGTATTTGTCGAAAATTCCTAATTAGAGGTTTTCAGCCGCCGACCTCGACCAAGAAGGAAAATCACATTTCTCCTTATGCAGCACTGATGTATGCTTCTTTTTTTCGAAGAAATCAAACCATTAGTCTTAGTATATCAGAGGGCGAATCATTTGGATGGAACAAAATATGTAGTAGTACTTTATTTAAGTAACGAAAAGTATCACCCATAGTAAAGGGCATTTTCTTACATAAAATATCAATTATGATCGAAAAAGCTCCAAACTGTCGAAATATAGAAATTAAGAGATACCTAAAAATTAGATATCACAACTTGGTGGAACTGACGAAAGACTTGAGAGCCATGGCTATTTAAAGCAATAGATTTCATGGTCTAGGCTCACAAAGAGATAACAAAAAAAAAAAAACATACGCCTCGATTTCCTTTTCTATGTTCTATCTAAATAAAGTAATGACTTTCGTCCAAAATGTTAATCGGTAAGTCTTATAAAATATTTCTCTGATAAATGAATAACGAATTTTTAAAAAAAAGAAGAAAATCTCTTTACAGGTGTTCGTTGTAAACAAATCGCTTTTTAACGAACCGTCTTCAACATACGAGGAAAAGTAATGCAGTATTGCCACTTTTTGTCTACTGCAGCCTAAAAAACCATTAAAAATAAATTTAGACATAGAAATGCTTATTTAGTGCTTGTATTTACAAATTCAATCTGACAATAATTCTGCTATTTAAAGAATTCTGCACATAGGCACTGCAGCCATGGCGAAATTAAGTTTCAATATTGTACTTTCGTTTAAAAACACAACTTTTCTTTGACTTTATTCCTATGTTTTTCAAACCATGCAAGAAATTTCTCTCGTCCCCGTCCTTCGCTTTAAAAGTTTCCAGATTTTTTTTTCGAATTCTTTTCTCCTTACACACGTCATAGAAAAATATATAGCAAAAAAAAAAAAGAAAAAAAAATCGCCCCGTAAGAATATCGTAAGTAATCACTTTTATGCATGATCTAAAGCGTTCATAAGTGATGTAAAGCGCTTAAAAATGATCTAAAGTGTTTATAAGTGATCTGAAACTTAGTGTTTATAAGTAATCTAAACCTATTATAAGTAAAACAAAGCGTTAATAAATGATCTAAAGTGTTTATAAGTGATCTAAAGCAAGTAGAAGTAATCTAAATCATTATCAAGTGTTCTAAGGCGTTTTTAAGTGATTAATTTAAAGAACTTTTTCCACAAGACAAGTTTTTCAAAGAAAAGTAAAGAGCTCCATTAAGCCAAGAATGAGCAAACATAAAGTCAAATAATCTTCTAAGGATAAAACTACGTACCACAAATCCCTAACAATAAATAAATGAGACTCAAAACGAACAGAAATCACAATGGATAGCCGAGTGAAACTCAAAACGAGCAATAATTAACATGAGTAGGGCTGATAACCCTTATGCCTTCTCGAGACCAGAGCACAATTTGCGCTTTACTGAAAACAAAATACGTTTGAAACGTTTTCACCTTTCTTACTTTCATAAATTAAAAATTATCAAAACCTTAACGAAAAAATATCTATATATGTCACAGTGACAGTTTCACAGTTTGTTGTTTTTTTTGTTTTGTTTTTTCAGTAAAGCGCAAATTGTATTCTTGTCTTGAGAAGGCATAAGGGTTATCAGCCCTACTCATGTTTGAAATTTCTACGACAACTGCTTCGATACGAAGTGTCCTGGTGTATGACCAAAAAAAAGATAAATAAATAATGTATTGTGCCCACATCGCTCTTTACTTGGGGCAGCGCTATTGCGCTGCCTATGATTTGAAGTATCTTCAAGTGGTCTAAAGCGTTTATAAGTTGTCTGAAGTGATTGCAAGTGTTTTAAAGCGTTTATAAGTGATTAATTAAAAAAAAACTTTTTCCACAAAATAAGTTTTTCAAAGAAAACCCAAAGAACTCAATTAAACAAAAAAATGAGCAAAAATAAAATCAAATAATCTACCAGGCATGAAACTACCACAAATCACCTTTGATAAATAAATGAAACTCAAAATGAACAGAAATTACAATAAATTTGCACTTTACTGAAAAAAATATAAATGTTTTATTTTTATAGCTTTAATAAATCAAATAATATTAACATTTTGATTATCAAATATCAGTATGTGGATATTAAACTGACAATGCACATTCATTTGTATTTTTTCAGTAAAGTGCAAATTTTGTTCTGGCCTTGGGAAGGCATAGGGGTTTTGAGTCCAACTTATGTTAATTTCTGCTCGTTTTGAGTTTGACTCGGTTATTTATTGTAATTTCTGTTTTGAGTTTCATTTATTTATCGATGCTGATTTGTGGCAGTTTCATGCTTGGTAGATTATATGATTTTACTTTTGCTCATTTTCTGTTTAATGGAGTTCTTTACTTTTCTTTGAAAAACTTATTTTGTGGAAAAAGTTTTTTTTTAATTAATTTCTGTTCGTTTTATACTGACATAGTCTTTTCAGGGAAAATAAAATAATACTTTAAATCTTTCCGTTTTAACACTTTGTAGTTTGGCCTGGTATTTGTATGCCGGAGAAAAATTGTCAGCAATTTTTAACAAAATACACACTTTTAAAAATCTGGACACAAATAGTACTGTTTAATTTGGTTTCATACCTCCTCTATTTGGCCTAAAATGGAAAACTTGATGCCATTCGCAAATACATCTGTGTACTTTCTTTGATAGTTTGGATACACTTACACTATTTTGATTTGATAAGATTTCAATAGCAGAAGCAGCCCCCAAAGTTTTAACCTAATACCCTCAGTCGTGCATGGGATCCTTCTGAGATGCAATAATGGGAATTAACATTAACACATGTGCATTTTGATTTAATCTTATGGCAACGTTTAGTTTTTATACATAATGGGCAAATGAGAGGGTGAGTTTGGGAGGGGGATTAGTTGCCCTCGAATCACTTTCGACTATTAAAAAGGGTATCACCCCTTTCTAATTTCAATCGAATGAGCCCTTTTCGAAGTTCCCACGACAACTCCTTCGATACGAAGTGCCCTGGTATAAACAACAACAAAAAATAATACATTATACCCACATCGATCTTTACTGTAAAAATGTCAAGCCTTCCGGCCACTTTCCACTGTTAAAAAGGGCAGTAGGTCTTTCGATTTCTAATCGAATGAGTCCTTTTTGAAACGACAACGCTTTCTATAAACACCTTATATGCCCCCAGGGCATAAATTACCCTAAGGGCTTGAGCCCTTACCCTAAGCTTAGGGTGGTTGTCATCCTCAAAGACCTAATTTCCAGAACTTCCAACTACGTTAAACAAAATGGCTATCTCAATATTTTGATTGGATGTGTTTGGGGAAATGATGGGCGTGAGAGGCGTGTTAGTCACTCTCCAATCACTTTCAACTATTAAAAATGGCACCAGCCCTTTCAATTTCCAATCATCTGAGCCCTTTTGAAGTTTCTACGACAACACTTTCAATACAAACCTTATATGCCCCCAGGCCATAACTTACAACCCTTGCCCTGAGGGATGGGGGGGGGCTGTCATTCCCAAAGACATAGTTACCAGAGCTTTCTACTACGTTGAACAAAATGGTTATCTGAAAATTTTGATTGGATGTGTTTGGAGGAATGGTGGGCGTGAGAGGGGGGTTAGTTACCCTCGTATCATTTTCAACTATTAAAAAAGGTACTAGCCCTCTCAATTTCCAACTGAATGAGCCTCTTTTGAAATTTGCAACAACTCTATCTATAAAAACCTTATATGCCCCCAGGGCATAACTTACAACCTTTGCCCTAGGGGTTCTGGGGGGTTTGTCATCCTTAAATACATAATTTCCAGAACTTTCAACTACGTTGAACAAAATGGCTATCTTTAAACTTTGATTGAATTTTTTTGGGAAAATGCTGGGCGTGGGAGGGGAGTTAATTACTCTCTACTCTTTTTCGAGTATTAAAAAAGGGCAATTTCAATTTCCAATCAAATGAGCCCTTTTTGAAATTTCTACAACAACTATCTATATAAACCTTATATACCCCCAGAACATATTTTACAACCCTCGCATTGAGGGCTCTGAGGGGGTTATCATTCTAAAAGACCTAATTTCCAGAACTTAAAAATACGTTGAACAAAATAAATATCTCAAAATTTTGATCGTATGTGTTTGGGAAAATAATGGGCGTGAGAGGGGCGTTAGTCGCTCTCCAATCACTTTCAACTATTAAAAAGGCAATGTCCCTTTCAATTATTAATTGAATGAACCCTTTTTGAAGTTTCTACGACAACGCTTTCAATAACAACCCTATAATACTCCAGGGTATAACTTCCCGCCCTTGCCCTTAGGGCTGTGGGGGGGGAGGAGGTGTCATACGCAAAGACCTAATTGCTACAACTTTCAACTACGTTGAATAAAATGGCTATCTAAAAATTTTTATTGGATGCGTTTGGGGAAAAGGTGAGCGTGAGAGAGGGGTTAGTTGCCCTCGAATCACTTTCGACTATTAAAAAGAGCACTAGCCCTATGAATATCCAATCAAATGAGACCTTTTTCAAGTTTCTATGACAAAGATTTCATTAAAAACCTTACATGCCCCCAGGGCATAACTTATAATTCTTGCCCCGAAGACTGTGGGGGGAGTGTCTTGCTCAAAGGTATAATTTCCTGAACTTTAAACTGCGTTGAATAAAATGGCTATCTCAAAATTTTGATTGGATGTGTTTGGGGAAAAGGTGGGCATGGTAGGGGAGTTAGTTGCCCTCAAATCAATTTCGACTATTAAAAAGGACATTAGCCATTTCAACTTCCAATCGAATTAATCCTTTTTGAAGTATCCACGACAACGTTTTCTATACAAACCCTTATATGGCGCCAGGGTATAAATGACAGCCCTTGCCCTAAGGGCTGTGGGGGGGGGGGAGGGGTTGTCATCCTTAAAGACCTAATTTCCAAAACTTTTAACTACGTTGAATAAAATGGCTATCTAAAAATTTTTATTGGATGCGTTTGGGGAAAAGGATAGCGTGAGAGAGGGGTTAGTTGCCCTCGAATCACTTTCGACTATAAAAAAAAGCACTAGCCCTTTGAATATCCAATCAAATGAGCCCTTTTTCAAGTTTCTATGACAAAGATTTCATAAAAAAAACTTACATGCCCCCAGGGCATAACTTATAATTCTTGCCCCGAAGACTGTGGGGGGAGTGTCTTGCTCAAAGGTATAATTTCCTGAACTTTAAACTGCGTTGAATAAAATCGCGTTGAATAAATCTCAAAATTTTGATTGGATGTGTTTGGGGAAAAGGTGGGCGTGGAAGGGGTGTTAGTTGCCTTCCAATCACTTCCGACTATCAAAAAAGGCACTAGCCCTTTCAATTTCCAATCGAATAAGGCCTTTTTGAAGTTTCTGCGACAACGCTTTCTATAAAAAAGAACCTTATATGCCCCCAGGGCATAGCTTACAACCCTTGCCCTGAGGGCTCTGGGGGTTAGTCACCCCTAAAGACCTAATTTCCAGAATTCAAAACTACGTTGAATAAAATGGCTACCTCAAAATTTTGATTGGATGTGTTTGGGGAAAAGTTGGGCGTGGGAGGGGGTTAGTTGCCCTCGAATCATTTTTGACTATTAAAAAGGGCACTAGCCTTTTAAATTTCCACTCAAATGAGCCTTTTTCGAAGTTTATACGAGAACGCCTTCTATAAAAAACCTTATATGCCCCCAGGGCATAACTTACAACCCTTGCCCTGAGGACTGTGGGGGAGTATCCTCCGTAAAAACATAATTTCTATGGAAATCAACCACGCTGAACATAATGACAATCTCAAAATTTTGATTGGATGTGTTTTTGGGAAATTCTGGGCATGGAAGGGGTGTTAGTTGCCTTCCAGTCACTTTCGACTATTATAAAGGGCACACGTCACACCAATTCTAATTCAATGAGCCCTTTTTGAAGTTTCTACGACAACTTCTTCGATACAAAGTGCCCTGCTCTAAAGGAAAAAAAAAATAAATAGTACTTTGTGCCAACATCTTTCTTATATGCCCCCAAGGTATAACTTAAAACCCTTGCCGTGAGGGTTGTGAGGGAGTGTCCTTCTCAAAAACATATTTTCTATCTGGAAAATAACTACGCTGAGCAAAATGGCTAACTCAAAATTTTTATTGGATGTGTTTGGGGGAATGATGGACGTGGGGGGGGGGGGCTATTTGCCCTCCAATCACTTTTGACTATTAAAAAGGGCACTAGCCACTCCAATTTCCAATCGAATGAGCCCCTTTCGTAGTTTCTACGACAACTCCTTCGATACGAAGTGCCCTTGTATGGTAAAAGAAAACAAAAAATAATAATACATTGTGCCAATATCGTTCTTTACTTAGGCAGCGCAATTGCGCTGTCTATGATTTCTACAAAAACTTTCTATATAAACCTTATATATCCCCAGGGCATAACTTACAACCCTTGCGATGAGGGCTATGAAGGGATTCTCATCCTAAAAGACCTAATTTCCAGAACTTTCAACTACGTTCAACAAAAGGGGTATCTCAAAATTTTGATTGGATGTGTTTGGGAAAATGGAGGGCATGAGAGAGGCGTTAATCGCTCTCCAATCACTTTCAACTATTAAAAAATGCACTAGCCCTTTAAATTTCTAATTGAATGAGCCCTTGTGAAGTTTCTACGACAACGCTTTCAATAAAAACCTTAAATGACCCCAGGACATAACTTACAACCCTTGCCCTGAGGGCTGTGAGGGGGAGGAGTTGTCATCCTTAAAGAGCTAATTTCCAAAACTCTCAACTACGTTGAATATAATGGCTATCTAAAAATTTTGATTGGATGTGTTTGGGGAAAAGGTGGGCGTGAGAGGGGAGATTATTGCCCTCAAATCATTTTTGACTATTAAAAAGGCATTAGCCCTTTGAATTTCCAATCGAATAAGCCCTTTTTCAGTTTTTACAACAAATATTTCAATAAAAAACCTTATATGCCCCTAGGGCATAACTTATAACCCTTGCCCTGAAGACTGTGGTGGGGGTGTCCTGCTCAAAGGTGTAATTTCCTGAACTATAAACTGCGTGGAACAGAATGGCTATCTCAAAATTTTGATTGGATGTGTTTCGGGATATGGTGGGCGTGGAAGGGGTGTTAGTTACCTTCCAATCACTTTCGACTATTAAAAAGGGCACAATTCACTCCAGTTCTAACTGAATGAGCCCTTTTCGAAGTTTCTACGACACCTTCTTCGATACAATGTGCCCTGCTCTAAAGGAAAAAAAATAATAATACATTGTGCCAACAACGTTCTTATATGCCCCCAGGGCATAACTTAAAACCCTTGCCGTAAGGGTTTTGGGAAAGTGTCCTCCTCAAAAACATATTTTCTATCTGGAAATCAACTACGCTGAACAATATGACTATATCAAAATTTTTATTGGATGTGTTTGGGGCAATGATGGGCTTGTGGAGGGGGGCTAGTTGCCCTTCAATCGTTTTCGACTATTAAAAAGGGCACTAGCCACTCCAATTTCCAATCGAATGAGCCCTTTTCGAAGTTTCTACAACAACTACTTCGATACGAAGTGCCCTTGTGTGGAAAAAGAAAACAAACAAATAATATTACATTGTGCCAATATCGTTCTTTACTTAGGCAGTGCAATTGCGCTGCCTATGATTTCTACAACAATTTTCTATACAAACCTTATTTGCCCCAGGGCACAACTTACAACCCTTTCACTAAGGGCTCTGAGGGGAATATCATCCTCAAAGACCTAATTCCCAGAACTTTCAACTACGTTGAACAAAATGTTTATCTCAAAATTTTGATGGGATGTGTTTGGGGAAATAGTGGGCGTGAGAGGGGCGTTAGTAGCCCTTTAATCACTTTCAACTATTAAAAAAAGGCACTCGCCCTTTCAATTTCCAATTGAATGAGCCCTTTTGAAGTTTCTACGACCACGCTTTCAAAAAAAAACTTTATATGCCCCCAGGACATAACTTATAACCCTTGCCCTGAGGGCTGTAAGGGGGAGGGAAGGCATCCTTAAAGACATAATTTTCAAAACTTTCAACTACGTTGAATAAAATGGCTATCTAAAAATTTTGATTGGATTTGTTTGGGGAAAAGGTGAGCGTGAGAGGGGGGATAGTTGCCCTCAAATCACTTTCGACTATTAAAAAGGGCAGTACCCCTTTGAATTTCCAATCGAATGAGCCTTTTTTGAAGTTTCTACGACCACGCCTTCTATAAAACCTTATATGCCCCCAGGTCATAACTTACAACCCTTGCCCTGAAGGCTGTGGGGGAGTGTCTTCCTCAAAAACATAATTTTTATCTGGAAATTAACTACGCTGAACAAAATGGCCATCTCCAAATTTTGATTGGATGTTTTCTGGGGAATGATGGGTGTGGGGGGGGGGGGGGCTAGTTGCCTTCTAATCACTTTGGACTATTAAAAAGGGCACAAGCAACTCCAATTTCCAATTGAATGAGCCCTCGAAGTTTCTACGACAACTTCTTCGATACGAAGTGCCCTGCTCTAAAGGAAAAAAAAATAAATAATACATTGTTCCAACATCGTTCTTATATGCCCCCGGGGCATAACTTAAAACCCTTGCCCTGACGGTTGTGGGGGAGTGTCCTCCTCAGTAACATAATTTCTATCTGGAAATCAACTACGCTCAACAAATTGGCTATCTCAAAATTTTGATTGGACGTGTTTGGGGGATTGATGGGCGTGGGGCGGGGGGCTAGTTGCCCGCAAATCAAAAAGGGCACTAGCCACTACCATTTCCAATCGAATGAGCCCTTTTTGAAGTTTATACGACAACTCCTTCGATGCGAAGTGCCCTGGTATGGGAAAAAAAATAATAATAGTACATTGTGCCAAAATCGTTCTTTTCTGAGGCAGAGCGATTGCGCTGCCTATGATCTTAAGCGTCTTTAACTGATCGACAGGGTTCATAAGTGATATGAAGCTTTTATGGGTGATCCAAGGCGTCTATAACTGTTTTAAAGCGTTTTGACGTTATCTAAAGCATTCATAACTGATCTAATGGATTTATAATTGTTCTAAGACGTTTATAAGTGTTCTAAAGCGTCAATAAATGATCTAAAGTGTTTATAACAGATCTTAAGCGTTCTTAGGTAGTCTAAAGGGTTCTATTAGTGATATAAATATTTAGGCTCAATGAGAGTTGGGATATTTTGGCTTTAAAATTTACCCTTTCAGGCATCTCTCTCCTTCCCTAGCTACAAAACAATCAGAGAGCCTCATTGTAGAGGTTTAAAGCTCATATAAGCAAATGTTTGAAAATATATATATTTTGCCAAAAAATGTTCAACCATGTAGAAGACAAAGTTACGCAGAACTTCCATCCACATGAACAATAATACCCTTCTCTGTCCACCCAAATTTCTTAATTAAAAATTATTATTTAGAACTTATTCAAAACTACTACTCATCGAAAATTTTGACTAAATAACCAAATTTTGACGAAAATTTTACTTAGAATCCAATATGTGAATTACCAAGCAGAAAACTGAAAAAACAGGAAGCTACCAACCAATTTACAATTATTGATACATTTACTTTAACAGCAATAAATCGTGTGTTTACTGGGCTGGTAACCCACATCATATATTGTTTAAGCTTGGGCTTGATTTAAAAACGATTAGAAATTAAATTACAAATCAACTTTTACAACTGAAATTAAGGTGTAAGATTAAACCTTAAAACAAAGAAAATTATTCCGTGTATGAGGGAAGCTACTTTCTCCCCAAAACCTCACTCTTTATGCTAAAGTTCCATTTTTTTGTCGAGATTCTTGAAAAATGAATGTTCAAACACAAGGGCCGCTGAACTAGAATAAAAATCATTTTTAAGAGCATATAGTCTGTAATAACTCAGTTGGTAGCAACTGGCTGAAAGGTAGGCTATATTTTATAAAAGGGTACTGGAACTTTTGATTTCCAATTAAATGAGCCCCCTCCAAAGTTTATTTGGCCATCCTTATCATAAAAACCTTATATTTTAACAATGGACAACCTGCATAGCTTAAAGTCCTTGCCCCGGAGGATTGATGGGGGTTGTCAAACCGAGACACCCGGATGCATGGTTATGTGACCTTTGGACTATTTTGAACAAAATGGCTATTTCAAAATTTTGATCGAATACGTTTGTGGAAAATACAGTGTGGGGACTCCAATTAATTTCAACTTATAAAAAAAAGTTCTTGAACTCTCCATTTTGATCTAATGAGCACCCTCCAGGCTTTCAGTGACCCTGAACTAGAGGTGTAGATGAAGAAGGGGCAGTCCCCTTCCTATACGGAATAAATTCTGCTCACTTTGGGGTTTAATGTTATTTTGTACTTTCATAATAGCAGCGTACACCAGAAAAATTCCCAGAAATCATAAAGGAGTAGATGTCAAATTCATATTTTTGATGTATTTTTTAAAGCTTCTTTTTTACCCCCCCCCTCCAAAAAAAAAAAATCTTGGCTACAGCTCTGGGGATCATACATCGATTTCTACCTCCACCTTCCCCTCGTCTCTCATTTACAGCTAATTCTGTATTTATCTAACGGCTCAATGAAAGCTGGGATGTTTTGACACTAAAATGCACCTGATGAGGTATCTCCCTCCCTCCTAAACTACAAAAAAGTCTGAGAACCCCATTGTAGAAGTTTAAATGCCTTTTTAAGTTTTGTAATTTGTCCATTGCTCATATAAAATATTTGTTATTGGGAAACATACGGACATTTATCACGGGGTAGTTTTCTGCATGGGGGGGGGGATTGTCTGGAGGAATTTTCAGCGGTGATTAAATTTTTGGGAATAATTTGCTTTCAGCGAGGATGTATTTTCTGAGGGATATTTTCCGAGAGGAAAGTATTTTCGGGGGGGGGGTTTTAGGGGTATTTTGCAGTGGTTATTTTCTGAAATTCATATTTCGGGGCGTATTTTCCACAGGGAGTATTTTTCGTGCAGGGGGATATTTTACGGGGTATTTTGTGCTGGGGGTACTTTACTCAGGGGGGTATTTTCTGGGGGAGGGTTGGGGAGGTTATCTCCATCGGGGGTATTTTCTGGGGGGGAGGGTAAACGCCTAGAACCAACTTAAACAGATGAGTAGAACTTTCATTTTCCTTCTAATGGAAATCCGAAATTATCCAGGGGGAATATGGGGGAATTTTCTGGGGGGGGGGTATTTTCCACAGAGGGGAAGAATTTCCCAAAGAGATTTTCTGTGGGGAGAGAATTTATTTTGGGGAGATTTTAGGGAGGTAGTGAGTGCCTAGATCCGTTTATGCTATGCAAAATATTTTAAACAATATTACCTCCCCCCCCCCAATATTATATTTTAGGCTACAGAGGACAGACATTTTGTATCTCCTATTGTTTATGAATAACGTTTATAAATGTTGCTATGTTGTCTCGCTTTCTTTGTTCAATTGACAGTTTTATTTATTCAATTCACTTATTCAAATTTCTTTACGTACCAACAATAAGATAATGCATAAGTCACCCGCTTGACATTAAATTCTTACGATTTTGCCAGAAATTTTTCTGGCGATTAGGAGATTTTTCAGAAGCTGTTATTAAAAAATGTTTTGTTTTATTTTTATGATCGAGTTCAAGAGCTGCTGCGCTGCAGAAGAGGTTTTGGGACAAGGGACATATTTTTGGGTAGATTTAGAAATAAGGAATATTGATGTATATATGATGAATAAGGAATATGAACTAAGGAGGTGTGAAGTGGGGGCCATGGATAAAATTGCCGAGGATCTGGAAGATGCAGCTAGACGGCATAATAGTAAAATATTGTACTGGCATGTTAACAAGTTGAGAGGGAGTAGTCAATGCGGACTTGGCCCAGTTAAAGATAGGAATGGGGCCGCAATTAGCGATAAGGAAAAAACTAAAGAGAGATGGGCCGAACATTCTGAGAATTTGCTTAACCGAGATAGAGTTGAAGGAAGAGATATAGAGGAAAATGAAAAAGTTTGTGATACATTGGATGTGAAGGAAGATTTGTTTTACGAGAAGGAATTAGCAACAGTACTAAAATGATTAAAAAATAATAAGGCTCCAGGTGCTGATAGGGTGATAAATGAGTTTCTTAAATATGGTGGCTCTGAGGTTAGAAATAAGTTACTGAAGATTATGAATATGATTTTTGAAAAAGGGGAAGTACCTAATGATTTTAAGAAAACCTTAATTAAGCCTTTTTATAAGAAAGGTGATAAAAGTGAGTGTGGTAATTATCGAGGGATTAGTCTGGTCTCTGTAGGTAGTAAATTACTTAGTAATATGATACTTTCTAGACTGAGAGATGCCGTAGACAAATCTTTAAGAGAAGAACAGTGCGGTTTTAGAAAAGGTAGAGGATGTGTCGACCAAATTTTCACTCTTAGGTTAATAATTGAGAAGTGCCTGAGTTTTCAAACACCTTTGGTCCTCAGTTTTATAGATTATGAGCAAGCGTTCGATTCTGTTGATAGAAGAGCTTTAGTAAAGGTTTTATCTTTGACAAATACATTAAAGTGATTAGTGGTATGTACGAGAATAACACTGCTGCGGTTAAGGTAGGAAATGAGGTTAGCAGCTGGTTTTGTATTAAATCAGGAGTTAAGCAGGGTTGTGTTCTATCCCCCTTTATATGGATTATTTTGATGAACTTTGTCTTAAGGAGCACAGAAAAGGAAATGGGAGATCACGGAATCAAATGGGGAGGAAAAAGTCTCCTGGACTTAGATTATGCTGATGTTGTAAGCATCCTAGATGAAAGTGTGAGAAAAATGAATGAAGTTTTAGAGGTTTTGCAAGTTCAGAGTGCTAGACAAGGGTTGAAATTAATGTTAAGAAGACTAAGTCGCTAAGGCTAGGAATAAGTGAAGATGAAATGGTGAAGTTGGGTAATAAAACGATTGATCAAGTGGACAGCTTCACTTACCATGGTAGTATTATTAGTAAAGATGGTGGGAGCAGTGAAGATGTCAAAAGTAGAATAGCCAAGGCTCAGGGTGTTTTTTCACAGTTACAAAAAGTTTGGAAGAATAGGAAGATAAGTCTGCAAACCGAGATTAGAATATTAGAAGCTACAGTGATGACAGTGGTCAAATATGGCTCTGAAGCATGGGCACTCCGAAAAGCAGATGATGATTTGCTAGATATTTTCCAGAGAAACTGCTTAAGGATTGTTCTGGGCACCCGGCTGACTGACCGTATTTCATACAATAGGCCGTACGAAAAATGTGGTTCAATACCGATCTCTAGGGCTATAATGAAAAAAAGGTTGAGGTGCCTAGGGCACGTTGTGCGGATGAAGCTTGACATATTGACAAAGATTGTTCTTTTCAGCCAACTGTTTAAGGCTAAATGGAAAACAGGTCGTCCTCGTCTGGGGTGGAAGGACGTCATAAAGAAAGATTTAAAGGAAATGGGAACCTCATGGGAGGGTGTAAAAAGGGAGGCTTTGAATAGATTGTGATGGAAGAGGAGCGTGAGCAGCTGTATTGGCCTCAGGCAGCTTGGTGCTGCGGTGAGTTGTTAGTAGTAGTAGTAGTAATATTACCAGAAAAGTATCCAATAAATATTTTCAACGTTATGGTTATGTTTGCCTTTTATTTCCCATAGCTGCAATTTAGCCTCCCTACTGGAGTTGAATTAATCCAACTTACCTCATCATGCAGTGTGCAGCTGTTATGACCCACCACTCACTCAGGATCGTTGCTCCACATAATGTTTGCCCCATTGATTCCAAATAAGCTACCCAAGGAATTTCGCCTGGCTTTGAAGTTTGTCCACCCACTATGCGTGCAAATTGTGTTGGCAGAAATCGTACTCCACACGGTGAAGAAAAGTGGTCAGCTAGAAAGGTTAAATTGATTAAAGAAGATAAATATGATTAAAAATAGTAGATTAAATAAGCAAGAAAAATAAATCGTAAAAGTTGATCCTTTGGTAGTTAGCGGGCAGGAGCTTGCTAATTTTGATGCCCAAGGCATTTAAAGGTATCTTAAAAAAGGGACTTAGGTTGCTGATTTCGGCTCTCAAGAAAATAAATAAATACTGCAGTTGACATGATAGTGTATACATGTGTAGAGGGTGACAATTTCTACTAAAACCGTTGCACTAGAAACAAAAAATTTAATATTATATATAGAAGAAAGGGAAGGACGAATCTACGTGGGCGTATTTTCGACGTAATACCTTCAATTAGGTATTTTTTTTGCAAGACCACACTGCCTTTCTATGATGATCAAATAAACGTTCAAATGGTGATAAGTCCATTTATTAGGCAGGGAAAACAGATACTAAAAGTATGGATATTTTGATCACATGTAGGCTACAGCGATCGTCATCAACGGAAATACTAAAGCATTAAAAATAAAACTAACATATTTATACAGAACAGAATAATAACTTCCGGTCCACAAATAGTCGGTCTGAGAGAGTTCATTAACAGGGTTAATCCAAAGTCTTGAGTTGTAATTTCATTTTTCTTTGACATTGCCTAAATGCAAGTTGAAATACTAATGAAGGTGGCAAAATCTTCATCTTCTTCTAATTGCAAAAGAAATTAGGTTGAATTTTTTGTGATGATACAAAAGATGTTATACTTGATTAGTCACATTTCCCCATATATACGACGTACTTGCGACGTAACAGCTTAAATTTCATACTTTTTTTTCAAGACCACAATGCCCTTCTACCTAATAAGGTATGACGTCGAGAATACGTCGTATATAAGAGGGAATTTGAACAAAATGTATATAACTATAAAATCAACATCATTCACTATCAATAAATAAATGAAGCAAAAAAGAAAAAAAATTACAATAAATAACCAAGTCAAACTTAAAACGAACAGAAATTACCACAAACTGAAGTAGGACTAGCGCCCTCTATACCTTCTAAACTCCAGAATCTTACTTACACTTTACTGAAAACAATTATGTTTTCTATCCTTGGAAGGCAACATTCCCAAAAAGTCTCATTTTAATACCCTTAAACTTTTTTGATACCCAGAATGAAAAATGCCCTCATTTCCAAATAATGAAACCTGTATGAGGCTGTATGCAAGCAATAGGCGACTCGCATAACCTATTGCCTAAGATGTCGCTATCTGAAACATTTGGTGGGAGGGCACTTGATTTTACTGTCTGGCTGATAATTTTTATTGAACAATTTGGGAGATATTTTTACTAAAATTACTTCAGTTTTCAGTTTGTGTTGGGGGGGGGGGGGCAACTCATCCATATAGGAGAAGTTATTGGAACTTTCAACCATACAGAACAAATTGGTTTTCTGAAAATTTTGATCAGTTGTCATTGAGGGGAGATCAGCTAAAAGAGGCAACGGAGGGGGTGTTCAACCTACAATCCCTTTTGACACTTAGAAAGGGCACTAAAACTTTAAATTTTTGATCAAATGAACCCTTTCAAAAAAAATTATGACCATTGATTGGTTAGGATCACCCCTGGGAAAAAAGGAAAACAAGAAACAAATAAATCATACATATAGCCCACTTCAATTTATATCTCGGCAGCTCCTTGTTCTGACAAATAAGTTTAACTAGTCAAGCTAGAGACATGAAAATGTATCCGAGTAATTTTGGAGTCATGTGAATGGACAGGGACTATAGTTGTTGTTTTTTCTGATAATGCCTTTGAATACATGGTCGACATAACTCGTTTTGAATTTCCTTTATTTAGGTTGCAACTGATCCAGAGAAGTCATTTTCAAAATTTAGTATTTATAGTAAATTGTAAAAAAAAAAAGTTCTCATGTACCCAAATGTTATGGATGATAAGTTATTCCTTTCAATAGAAAAAACCTAAATGAACAATTGATTTTCTTATAAGAAAACCCCAGAAATTTGTCCCAAATGATCTAAGCGATATCCCAATAGGCTTCTATAGCGACGCAAGTGATTTCGGATATCAAAACAGCGTTACCACTGGCCGCTTTTTTCAGTCGGATCAGCAGTTAAAAGACCTATAAGTGCTGTTATGAGCCTAATGATGAACATTGGCCAGGTGTTACCTAGAGGAAGCAGCTTTCTAAGAAGGGTATTTACCGGTATTTGCCGGAAGGGTAGAGTATTATTTACAGGAAGGGTGGGGTATTTACCGGAAGGGTAGTAGCCTGAACACTAACTAAAAGTAGGAAGTGTGGCGCACACTAAAAAATCATACAAGTTTCAAAAATGAGTAAGCCCAATCGCGGGCAATAGTAGAATGGAGCTTATTTTTTGTTAACGCCACTAGGACAAAGCGAACAGCCCTAGCGGTAATCAGTTAAGTGCCTTATGAAAGCAAATAAAACTTATTTAAGCTGAATTACTGGTAATTGAATTCGTCTTATTCGCCTACCGATATAATTGAATTTCTTCCAAGCTGTACACGTCATTTGGTTTGGTTTTTAATTGCACAGAATATTTATTCAAAATTTGGCTAGCCTTGCCAAAGACGTTAAACTTTATGATTTTTAATGGAGGCATCTCGAAATTACTGAAATCAATGTTAACAGAAAGCTTATAAAACCTACATCTAATTTGAGAACCACCCTTAGCTGATAGAATGGCATACTGGACTTGCAATCTATTTCCTTCGGGAAACAGGTTCAAATCCTGGTGTTGCTAAACATTCCCAAGTCTTGGCTTGGGATGGGGATCAGTGGCGTGACACTGCAAGCTTAGCCACCTTGGGTGTTGAGGCAATGGGCCTTTGAGGCCCAATCCTTGACCCAGTTGGCTCCGCCCACCTATAAATTAACCAAACACTTTTAAATTAAGTTCTTTTAGAGAATCCAAATATAAAACATTTCCTTGTCCTTATTCCATATGTCTTAATTTTACCTCCAGTCGACTGTTTTGAATTGTATAAGATTGCAAGAATATCCGAAAAGCCAAAGAGTATACAGAAGTAAATAATCTTCATATTAATATGTATTGTTAACTGACTTTAATTTTGGGAACTTCCTATATTTCTAAGCTAAATGCATTCGTCCTTGATCCCTTACTTGCGTCAATGACTTTGAACTTAGACTGGAAAGAATGCGGGTCTCAAGTGATATTTCTAACTACTAATTATGTATTTAATGACGGAGTACAAATATGTTGCCAGTATACAGGTCGAACTATCCTTTACATATAGTATACTAAATAGAAACTATACTATACTATATAGTATACTTTATCTATCGATTGTCATACCTTATCCATTTTATTTTTTGCACTGTTTTAGGGTTTTCTTTGAACATATGTCTCAATTGTTGGAAAAAAATGAATACTCAAAAAGTTTTGAAGGAATATAAGCTTTTTTCACTCATAATTTTTCGTAAATTCACTTTGATACTGTTTTGTGCTTTTTCTGTCGATTCTTTTTATCCTGCCTTATTTGTAATAAATAAAATGGTTAAAATTCAGTTAAAAGTAGCTAAGAGTTAAAAGCCTCGAAGAAGTTAAATAGCCTTCTGTGATGCTATTCTTCGAGGTATCTGACTGTGGAAATAATCACTTAAAAGTTCTTTTTCACCTGAAAGAGATGAAAGTAATCAGCTCGAGTTTCTAGATATTCCCTGGCTTAGTTGCTATGGTACCGTTATGAGAGTTTTGTTTTTATTTTCTCCTTTTTCATGGGCAAGGAGGAGTGGTCAATTGTTGAAAACTTTGGCTTTTCTAGTGTCCCAACATTAAGTTGATTCCCGGACTGCAGTAACAAGTTAGTGTATCTTTTTATCCTTATACATTTGGCTTATGAGGTTTTGAGCTTCCGGTTGTGAAAATATTTAAAACAGTTTGTGCTAACGAACTGATAGTGAGGAAAGATGATTTTTTATGCTAACTGAAATCAACAGATTGGATTTCTATTATCCTATAATTCAAAATTCTTTTGTTTGTTGCAATAGACACTGTAGCTGTCTTTTTTAATTTTTCAACTTTTTTTCAACTTTGCTTAGGCTTAAACTCGTTAAGACTGGATAATAGCAAAACTACTTAATTAGCCTTCTTATTATGAAGTACATACTAACAAACATATAACACTCACAGAAAAAAACCTTTGACTTTTCTTAGCAAGCTCTAGCACCGAAAGACCCCTATTATCATCACTTTTACCCAAGCCACCCCCCCTTTGAAGTAATAATGCAAAAACGGATATTCTATATATCCCTATACACTCAAGCCCTCAATTCTCTGTGACGAATAGTTCTCAATGAAAAAATTTAAAAGGTATGTTTTGTATAGATAGAATCCACATAAATAATCGATTTTTCTGATTTATATGCTTCAGTCAAAGCTTCGTTTCTTTGAGTCAAATCGGAGGAATCACTCATCAGCTTAGGTTTCTCCTCAAAAGGGGTGCGCCACTTTCAGATTTACTGTAACCCTCTTTCTTCATCAAAGCAGCCAGATCAAAATTTTGAGATATCTATTTTGTTCAGCATTGTCGAAAAACCAAATAGCTCTGTCTTTAAAGATAACTTGACCCCCACTGCCCCTGGGCAAAGGCCTTTAAGTTATAAAATATGCCCATTGTTTACGTATAGTATCTGTTATTGGGAAGTATGAATACTTTTTTCGTGTGTGGGGTGGGGTATATTGGGGGGAGTTGATTCGTTCATCAGCTTAGGTTTCCCTTCGAAAGGGGTGTGCCGTTCCCGGAGTTACTGCAACCCTCTTTCTTTCTCAGAGTCGTCCGATCAAAATTTTGAGAATTTTGTTTAGCATAATTGAAAGACTCAATAAATATGCTTTTGAAGATAACATGACCCTCATAGCCCCTAGAGAAAGATTTTTAAGCTATAAAATTTGGCCGTTGTTTACGTATATTACTTGTTATTGGGAAGTATGCATGCATTTGTCGTAGGGAGGGGCGGGGTGAATTATAGGAGTATTTCACCAGCTTAGGTTTCCCCTTAAAAGGGTGTGCCATTCCTGCAGTTACTGCAAACCTCTTTCTTCCTCAAAGTCGTTTGACCAAAATTTGAGATCTTATTCAGCATAGTTGAGAAACCCAATTAACTGTCCCTTTGAAGATAAAATGATCCCTCAAAGCTCCTAGGGAAAGGTCTTTAAGTCATAAAATTTGCCCATTGTTTACGTATAGTATTGGTTATCGGGAAGTATGTATATTTTTTTCAGGGGGGGGGATCTCAGGAACTCTCATCAACAGTTCGACACCCTCTGGTAATTTCAACAGTTCAATGTACCCTTAAAGTTTCAATAGTTCAACACTCCCTAAAAGTTTCAACATTTCATTGTTCCCTGAAAGTTTCAACATTCCAACATAATCTGAAAGTTTTAGAAGCCAAAAAGTGATACTTGGGATTGGAATATCAACAAATTTATAAGAACGAGAGTCAAAAATTTCTTTAAATTTTTCGTTATTGGAAAGTATGAATACATTTTTCGGGTTTGGGTGGGGGGGGGGTTGTGAATCTTAGGAATCCTTCATCAGCCTAGGTTGCGCCATTTTCGGAGTTATTACAATCCTTTTTCTTACTCAAAGTCATCTGATCAAAATTTTGAGATAACTACTTTGTTCAGCGTAGTTGAAAGACCCAATAATTATGCCTTTGAAGATAACATGACCCCTCATAACCCCTGGGGAAATATCTTTAAGTTATAAAATTTGCCCATTATTTGCGTATAGTGTTTGTTATTGTGAAGTATGCATAAATTTTTCGTGTGTGTGTTCGAGGGGGGGGGGTAAAACGCTGGAATCATTCATCAGCTTTGGTTTCCCCTCAATAAAGGTGCGCCATTCCCGGAGTTACTGCAACCCTCTTTCTTTCTCAAAGTCGTCAGATCAAAACTTTGAAATAGCTATTCTGTTTAGCAAGGTGGAAAGAACCAATAATTATGGCTTTGAAGATAATATGATCCCCCACAGCCCCTTGGGAAAGGTCTCTGAGTTATAAAATGTGGCCATTTTTTACGTATAGTACTTGTTATTGAGAAGTATGCATACATTTTTTTTTGGGGGGGGGGGGTGAATCGTAGGAATCGTTCATCGGCTTAGGTTTTCCCTCAATTGCGCTATTCCCGGAATTGCTGCGACCCTCTTTCTTCCTCAAAGTCCTCTGATCAAAATTTTGATATAAATATTTTGCTCAGCATACTTGAAAGACCCAATAACTGTGCTTTTGAAGATAAAACATGGTATTTTTTCAACTTTTTTTTATCATCTCTTAAAATTACATTAAACATACTTAAAACATAAGAAAATCACATTTAATATTTACCAAATTCAAAATGAGAATGATATAGAAATCTTACTCGTGACTTTTACTATTAGAAAAATATTGTTTGTAGTAGCCATTTTTTTTTTTGGACTTCGAAGTTATTCAACTTTTTTTACGTATCTTAAAATGAGAGTTATAGTTTTAGTTTAGTTTTAGTTAAGAGTTTTAGTTTAGAGTCTTAGCGTAGAGTTTTAGTTAGAGTTCTAGTTTAGTTTAGTTTAAGTTAGGAGTTTTAGGTTAGGAGCTGTATTTAAATTTTAGTTCAAAGTTTTAGTTTAGAGTTATAGTTTAGTTTAGTTTTAGTTAAGAGTTTTAGCTTAGAGTTTTAGCCTAGAGTCTTAGCCTAGAGTTTTTAGTTACAATTATAGTTTAGTTTAGTTTCAGTTAAGAGTTTTATTTTAGAGTTATAGTTTAGTTTAGTTTTACTTAAGAGTTTTAGCTTAGAGTTTTAGCTTAGAGTCTTAACTTAGAGTTTTTAGTTACACTTATAGTTTAGTTTAGTTTCAGTTAAGAGTTTTAGTTTAGAGTTACAGTTTAGTTTAGTTTTAGTTAAGAGTTTTAGCTTAGAGTTTTAGCCTATAGTCTTAGCTTAGAGTTTTTAGTTACACTTATAGTTTAGTTTAGTTTCAGTTAAGAGTTTTAGTTTAGAGTTATAGTTTAGTTTAGTTTTAGTTAAGAGTTTTAGCTTAGAGTTTTAGCCTAGAGTCTTAGCTTAGAGTTTTTACTTACACTCATAGTTTAGTTTAGTTTCAGTTAAGAGTTTTAGTTTAGAGTTAAAGTTTAGTTTAGTTATAGTTAAGAGTTTAGCTTAGAGTTTTAGCTCAGAGTCATAGCTTAGAGTTTCTAGTTAGACTTATAGTTTCGTTTCCGCCACTAGTTTTTGTTTGTAGTTATATTATTGTTTAGGTTTGGTTAATATATGTATCTTAGAGTCTTAGCTTGTAGTTTTAGTTCAACCTTTAGTTCAGATTATTTTCAGCTAAGAATTTTGTTTTATAGTTATATTTATGTTTAGTTTTAGTTTTGAGTTTTAGCTTGGAGTTTTAGCCTAGAGTCTTAGCTTAGAGTTTTTAGTTACACTTATAGTTTAGTTTATTTTCAGTTAAGAGTTTTAATCTATATTTATAGTTTAGTTTTAGTTAAGAGTTTTAGCTTAGAGTTTTAGCCTAGAGTCTTAGCTTAGAGTTTTTAGTTACACTTATAGTTTAGTTTAGTTTCAGTTAACAGTTTTAGTTTAGAATTTTAGTTTGGTTTAGTTTTAGTTAAGAGTTTTAGCTTAGAGTCTTAGCCTAGAGTCTTAGCTTAGAGTTTTTAGTTACACTTATAGTTCAGTTTAGTTTCAGTTAAGAGTTTTAGTTTCGAGTTATAGTTTAGTTTAGTTTTAGTTAAGAGTTTTAGCTTAGAGTTTTAGCCTAGAGTCTTGTCTTAGCTTAGAGTTTTTAGTCGCACTTATAGTTTAGTTTAGTTTCATTACAGAGTTATAGTATAAAGTTGCTATTTACTTAATATTTAGCTAATAGATTATTGCAATAGAGTTATATCCTAGAGTCATAGCTAAGAGTTTTCAGGAACACTTTTATTTTAGTTTAGTTTCAGTTAAGAACTTTAGGTTATAGTTACAATTTAGTTTAGTTTTAGTTCAGAGTTTTAGCCTAGTGTCTTAGCTTAGAGTTTTTAGTTACACTTATAGTTTAGTTTAGTTTCAGGTAAGAGTTTTAGTTTAGAGTTAAAGTTTAGTTAAGAGTTTTAGCTTAGAGTTTTAGCCTAGAGTCTTAGCTTGGAGTTTTTAGTTACACTTATAGTTTAGTTTAGTTTCAGCTAAGAGTTTTAGTTTAGAGTTTTAGCCTAGAGTCTTAGCTTAGAGTTTTTAGTCACACTTATAGTTTAATTTCAGTTAAGAGTTTTAGTTTAGAGTTGTAGTTTGGTTTTACTTAAGAGTTTTAGTTTCGAGTTTTAGCTTAGAGTCTTATCTTAGAGTTGTAGTTTAGTTTTAATAAAGACTTTTAGTTTAGAGTTTAGAGTTTTAGCTTAGTCTTATCTTAGAATTTTAGTTAGAGTTTATAGTTTAGTTAAGTTTTAGTTAAGAGTTGTAGTTTAATTTTTGTTAAGAGTTTTAGTTTAGAGTTTAGAGTTTTAGTTTAGTGTCTTAGCTTAGAGTTTTAGTTAGAATTATAATTTAGTTTAGTTTTAGTCAAGAGTTTTAGTTTAGAGTTATAGTTTAGTTTTTGTTAAGAGTTTTAGTTTAGAGTTTAGAGTATTAGCTTAGATTCAGAGCTTACAGTTTTAGTTAGAGTTATAGTTTAGTTTAGTTTCAGTTAAGAGTTTTAGTTTAGAGTTGTAGTTTAGTTTTAGTTAAGAGTTTTAGTTTAGAGTCTTAGATTAGAGTTTTAGTTATAGTTAGAGTCTAGTTTAGTTTTAGTTAAGAATTTTAGTTTAGAGTTTAGAGTTTTAGTTTAGAGTCTTAGCTTAGAGTTTTAGTTAGAGCTATAGTTTAGTTTAGTTATAGTTTAGTTTATAGTAGTAGTTTAGTTTTAGTTAAGAGTTTTAGTTTAGAGTTTTAGTTTAGAGTTTAGAGTTTTGGTTTAGAATCTTAGCTTCGAGTTTTAGTTAGAGTTATAGTTTAGTTTAGCTTTAGTTTAGAGTTTAGAGTTTTAGTTTAGAGTCTTAGCTTAGAGTTTTAGTTATAGTTTTAGTTTAGTTTAGTTATAGCTTAGTTTAGAGTTGTAGTTTAGTTTTAGTGAAGAGTTTTAGTTTGGAGTTTAGAGTTTCAGATTAGAGTCTTAGCTTAGAGTTTTAGTTTATAATCTTAGCTTGGAATTTTAGTTAGAGTTATAGTTTAGTTTAGTTATAGTTAAGAGTTTTAGTTTAGAGCCTTAGCTTAGAGTTTTAGTTATAGTTATAGTTTAGTTTTGGTTGAGAATTTAGAGTTTTAGTTTAGAGTCTTAGCTTACAGTTTTAGTTAGAGTTATGGTTTAGTTTAGTTTTAGCTTGGAGCTTTAGTTTAGATCTCTAGTTTAGTTTTAGTTAAGAGTTTTAGTTTAAAGTATTAGTTTAGAGTTTTAGTTAGAATTATAGTTTTAGTTTAGTTTCAGTTAAGAGTTTTAGTTTTGATATTGGAGTTTTAGTTTCGAGTCTTAGCTTAGAGTTTTAGTTAGTTATAGTTTAGTTTTAATTCAGAGTTTTAGTTTAGAGTCATAGCATAGAGTTTTAGTTTGAGTTATAGTTTAGTTTAGTTTTAGTTAAGAATTTCAGCTTAGAGTTGTTGTTTAGTTTTAGATAAGAATTTAGAGTTTTAGTTAGAGTTTTAGCTTAGAGTTTTAGTTTAGAGTCTTAGCTTAGAGTTTTAGATAGAGTTATAGTTTAGTTTAGTTAGAGTTTAGTTTAGAGTTTTAGTTTAGTTTTAGTTAAGAGTTTTAGTTTAGAGTTTAGAGTTTCAGTTTAGAGTCTTAGCTTGGAGTATAAGTTTAGAATCTCAGCTTAGAATTATAGTTTAGAGTTGTAGTTTAGTTTTAGTTAAGAGCTTTATTTTAGAGTTTAGAGTTTTAGTTCAGAGTCTTAGAACTTTATTCATATTTTTAGTTTAGTTTAGTTTTAGTTGAAAATTTAGAGTTTTAGTTTAGAGTGTTAGCTTAGAGTTTTAGTTAGAGTTATGGTTTAGTTTAGTTTTAGTTAGGAGCTTTAGTTTAGATCTCTAGTTTAGTTTTAGTTAGAGTTATAGTATAGTTTAGTTTTAATTCAAAGTTTCAGGTTAGAGTCTTAGTATAGAGTTTTAGTTAGAGTTACAGTTTAATTTAGTTTTAGTTAATAATCTGATTTTAGAGTTGTTGTTTATTTTTAAATGGGAGTTTTACCTTTTTAGTTCAGACTTGTAATTTAGTTTTAGTTAAGAGTTTTAGTTTAGATTTTAGAGTATCAGCTTAGAGTCTTAGCTTAGAGTTTTAGTTAGATTTATAGTTTAGATTACTTTCAGTTAAGATTTTTAGTTCAGAGCTGTAGTTTAGTTTCAGTTAAGAGTTTTAGTTTAGAGTTTAGAGTTCTAGTATAGTGTTTTAGCTTAAAGTTTTAGTTGGAGTTATAGTTTAGTTTAGTTTTAGTTTAGAGTTATAGTCTAGTTCAGAGTTTTATTTTAGAGTTTAGAGTTTTACTTTAGCGTCTTCACTTAGAGTGGGCTTTATTCATTTTTAAGGTTAATTTAGGCAAGGTTACGCACGCGTGCGTAACCTAGCTTAACTATAACTCTGAACTATAACTCTAAACTAAAACTCGTAACTGAAACTAAACTAAACTATAAATGTAACTAAAAACTATAAGCTAAGACTCTAGCCTAAAGCTCTAAGCTAAAGCTCTTAACTAAAACTAAACTAAAATATAACTCTAAACTAAAAATCTTAACTGAAACTAAACTAAACTATAAGTGTAACTAAAAACTCTATGCTAAGACTCTAGGCTAAATCTCTTAACTAAAACTAAACAAAACTATAACTCTAAACTAAAACTCTTAACTGAAACTAAATTAAACTATAAGTGTAACTAAAGACTCTAAGCTAAAACTCTAGGCTAAAACTCTAGACTCTAAACTACATAAACTAAACTATAACTCTAAACTAAAACTCTTAACTGAAACTAAACTAAACTATAAGAGTAACTAAAAATTTTAAAGCTAAGACTCTAGGCTAAAACTCTTAACTGAAACTAAACTAAACTATAAGTGTAACTAAAAACTCTAAGCTATGACTCTAGGCTAAAACTCTAAGCTAAAACTCCTAACTATAACTAAACTAAACTAAAACTCTAAGCTAAAACTCCTAACTATAACTAAACTAAACTAAAACTCTAAACCAAAACTCTTAGCTTAAACTCAACTGATCTAAGATCTTTACTCGGTACTCTTAGCAAAGGTTCAAGGCTATAACACTAGGATGAAATTCTTAACTAAAACTAAACCGAGCTGTAACTAGATACTAAAGTTCGTTACTGAAACTAAACTAAACTATAGATGTGTCTATAAACTCTCAACTATAGCCATAGACTAAACCTCTAAGTAAAAACTCTTAAAATAAACTAAACTAAACTTTAAATCTAAACTAAAACTCTTGGATTAAACTAATATGAGCTAAAGATTTAACTAAAAACTTAAGACTAAGATTCTAGGCTAAAACTCTTAACCAAAACTAAACCATAATATAACTCCAAATTAAAACTCTAAACTAAAACTTTTAACTAAAACTAAACTACAGCTCTAAACTAAAACTCCTAACTAAAAGTAAACTAAACTAGAACTATAACTAAAACTCTAATCTAAGACTCTAAACTAAAACTCTTAACTAAACTAAAACTATAACTCTCATTTTAAGATACGTAAGAAAAAGTTGAATAACTTCGAAGTCCAAAAAAAAAAATTAGTCCAATAAAAAAAGTGCTACTACAAACAATATTTTTCTAATAGTAAAAGTCCGAAGTAACATTTCTATATCATTCTCATTTTGAATTTGGTAAATATTAAATGTGATTCTCTTATGTTTTAAGTATGTTTCATGTCATTCTAAGAGATGTTTAGAAAAAGTTGAAAAAAACACCATGTTAAAAAAATGGAGGGGGGGGCAAAAAGTTGGGGGGAGGGGGCCCCTTGGAGGTTAGGGGGATGGGAAGGCTTTTGAGGTTGGGGTCCTTGGTGGTTAGGGTCAATGGTGCTTACGGTCCTTGATGGTTCCTGCTCATAATCACCTCACTACTTGATTTCCAAGGATTTCTAAGGATTGTTTCTTGAACTGAGAAAATAACTCATCATTAACTCTGCCTGCTTATCATTAGCAGCCTTTCATTGATCGGCATCAGTAGTGATAGGTCAATCTGTTCAAGCGGACAGTACCCCCACCATACAAGCGGACAGTGCTCCTTTATAGTGTCAATTAAAGGTAGCGGCCAGGAGGGGCATTACTGTGTTAATCTAAGTTACGGGGCAGGTAGGACATTACTGTGTTAATCTAAGGTACGGGGCAGGTAGGACATTACTCTATTAATCTAAGAGACAATACAGGTAAAAAAAATCCATATTACCTTTTATACATGTATCATAAAAAAATCACCACGCCTAAAAAGTCATATCTTTGGTTGTTTCTTTTTATGTTATGATTATAATCAACAAATCATGAAAATTCGAGCTGAACACACTACAATGATTTTGTATTAAATTTCATGTTTCTGTTAAAAGTCATGACTGTTTTCATGCATTGATGGTTGTTTTCCTGGTATGATTAAACGAACTTGATGGTTATGAAATTCTAGGCAACATGTTAGGCATGTTTTTTTTATGCTTAGCCTTGAACACGGGTATAAAAACTCTGATGATGAGTTATTTTCTCAGTTCAAGAAACAATCCTTAGAAATCCTTGGAAATCAAGTAGTGAGGTGATTATGAGCAGGAACCATCAAGGACCGTAAGCACCATTGACCCTAACCACCAAGGAACCCAACCTCAGAAGCCTTCCCATCCCCCAACCTCCAAGGGGCCCCTCCCCCCAACTTTTTGCACCCCCCCCCCAATTTTTTTAACATGGTATTTTTTCAACTTTTTTTAAACATCTCTTAGAATGACATGAAACATACTTAAAACATAAGAAAATCACATTTAATATTTTCCAAATTCAAAATGAGAATGATATAGAAATGCGAACAAACTGCAGCTAAGTCTCATATAAATGAGTGTGCAGGGATATCTGCCAATGTGCCTTCCAGTTTGACGAGAAGTGGAAAAATGGAGAGACCAGATAGATCGGCTAATAATGACGTTAGCAGCCGAGGAATACGCCTTCCCGCTAATTTGGTTTTTATTCCCCTTATAGTTTCATTATTTTATTATGTTTATCAAAGGCTTTTTAGATGTCATATTTCAGATGAGAAAGTGGGTATGTCCCGTAGGGAACACAAAACCACAGGGTCTCCGTAGTTTCAAGAATCTAAGAACAGTTCCAGAATCTAACAGCGATTTCTGTTAGTCGGGTGTTTGTAACTCGTGGTAGAATCTAGTTCTTATTTCGTGTAACTACTTTTAGTAAGAGTGTTTTATGCATACAGTTGTGCAATGTATTATTTCAGCTAAATATAATGAAATACGTGTTTTCGCACAAATGCTCTCCGATTCTGTGAATCAGAAATGCTTTTGGTCCTAATCAGTGTTTTCGTATCAACCGGACTTTTTTTCGTCTGAGCCTCTAGTCAGCACGATAAAAGGTCCTAATAAGAGCTCACTACAAATACGTTTAAGGCGGCAATTAAATGCTCTATTTAATTAGACGCGTGAAAAAACCAAAAGTCTGGATTTGCCTTAACGAGACTATTTCAGCCTTGGAGACCAAATTTCACCAAATTTCTATATCAGAGCAAAAACTATACAAAGGCTAAACTACATCAGAGCAAAATTAATATAGAGCACTGAAAACAAAACTTTCAGAACATTTTGAGAAATACTTCAAAACTGAATTCAGGGAAATGAATAACTTAGTGACATTATTTGCTGCAAAAATAGAGCTTTGGGAACGAAAACAACTGCTTAAAAAATTTACCAGTTCAATTTATGTGAGTAAAAACATATGTAAATAAAAACAATCTGTTATTCCCAGAAGTACAAGCTCCCACAGATCTAGATAGCTTCTGGAACGC
This sequence comes from Artemia sp. Qi Xiang Cuo, assembly GCF_049724085.1. NCBI lineage: Eukaryota > Metazoa > Arthropoda > Branchiopoda > Anostraca > Artemiidae > Artemia > Artemia sp. Qi Xiang Cuo. The sequence goes on along the minus strand of NC_142799.1, from coordinate 54,456,498 downwards.
GTACGATGCATGCTGATCTGACCCCGCCCTGACTTTCATATAAACACAGGATGTAAAAAGGAAGAAGCACTTGTAATTTTAGAACCCATATTTATTCACATCTGATTTTTAAAATGAAAAGAAATGTGATATCTTTCGACACTGTATAATTGATTTGACACTGCCTCTTTTTATACTAAGGATCGTCCGAGTCAAGGCGCTGCTTCGTTCAGTATTTGTATGCGCCCTTGTTCAAATTAGCCTATTCATTTCAAGATCTATGATTAGGTCGAATTTTATAGTTTAACTCAGTAATTTAATACCTCGTATTAGATACGCTAAATACCTTTCTTACATTAAATACTTTAAATATCTTAGATGAATTAAATAAATAAATTAAATGCTTAAATATCAAAAATATTATTTAAATACCTTACATACTATTGAAATACCTTGAATACCTTATGCTTTATAGCGTAACTTAGTCTTTAAATACCTCTGGTGGTGTAATGAACCGCACTAAGTATTCCATAGAACCGTTCCGTCTGATTTAATAATTACTAATAACATGTATGATAGTAGTGCCTCATCAGCTAAACAAAAACTTCTTTCTTCTACCCTATAGATATAAAAACAAATATAAAGTGAAAACCTTATGCGAATTTGGAAGCGAAACAAATCGGCTCCTCTCTGCCAAAACATGCATATACAAAAAAGTCAATTTCGAGTCAAGGATGGACCTCCCCTGACCTCGATGCGCCATGTGCATTGGCGCAGTAAGAGTTTTCTATGTGCCATACTTCATAAGATACAATCTAGAATGTCGTAAAAATACTTTTTACCGAGTTTTAAAGCCAAAACACGGTATGGACAAACTAGAATAATGAAATCTAGTATATATGTCTAGTAGAAAACGGAGATGCAAAGATGGGAAGAAGAAAACTTCGAAAACAAAATTCTGTATCTTCCTCCATTCCTTCCCACTAACGAAAAAAAAAAAAAAACTTACAAAATTAGATATTAGGTTTTGAATTTTGCTAAATTTTCACGTACAGCAGTAAAAAGGCACTTCCTGTAAAAAGGAATACAAGTAAACCCGGATATGTTGATTGTATACATACCTGCAAATCGTTTTGAAGGTCATTGGTAGCACTTTGTTCTTATTTGAATCTCCAGATTCCACCAGAGGAGGGGGAGGTTTACTCTTTGGCGGAGTTAATCTGGCTGTTGAGCCTAAAAGCATTCCTTCGGGTGCCCATGGCTTCTGTAATGTTTACTTATGAATTAATCAAGAGAAAACAGGTATTTGAAACTCAGAATATAGATTTAAAGAATAGTATCCACAATGTCAAAGAAGGGGCTCGAGGTCTAACCCTTAAAGGACAACATCCTTCTAGTTTTAAGTTATGAAAAAGATAATATGAAGAATCACACCAACAATTCGAAGGAAAAAGACACCAATCATCGAGGACAGGCAAAACTGGCTTTAATTACTAAGAACTGCCAAATTACTTTGGCAGTTCTACATACAATTGCGACCTTTTGGTGGAATCACTGATGATAACAGCGTAAAGCCTCCGTTACTCCTCCCCAACTAAGGTCGATTCGGCCAAGACTTCGAAAAGGTGCTATTAGGACATTAATTGTTACTTCTGAGTAGGTTCGGTCGAAATCAGACACCCCATTCGACAGGCTTTCTTGTAACTAGAATTCGGACCATCTCCTCCCCCCGGCGGTGATATTAATTCTTAACCTCAAAAATGCACAACTAGGATGTAAGGAGTTGCCTCTAATCTAGTTTTGTTAAAATACAAAAAAAGCTTCTCTAGTAGATGTCCAAATAGCAAGAACTGAGGAGCACTGTTCGCCTTCCAAGACAGAGTCAGGTCTAAAGGCCCATAAGTCACGACAAGGGAAGTTCACTCTAACTTTTCTTATTTCACCTCTCACTTCTTATAGATCCAATGAATAAAAAGGGTTGGTTTTTTCAGCATAGCCTTTTTTAGACAGAAAAATCTTTTGCAGTGTATGTCCTGATGACGAAAGCTTCCGGATGTTCTCACTCTATACCCCTACAAACCAACCCCTCCCTTCCTCATATCCTATAAAAAAGCAGGATTTTGTCAGTAGTAATCTATCATGAGCTACTGATTACACACGATACATTCCATAAACCGACCAGAACATCATATATTACGACCAAGTATATCTTTACATACTGACAAAACACCAAATACCCAGAACACCGGCACACTAAAAATACCCTGAGACGCTAAATCCAGTCAATACTCCCTATTGGACACCATATATGGCACACTAAAAATAGCCTGAAACGCTAAATCTAGTCAATACTTTTGATCGGACTCCAAATATGAATCACTAAAAATAGTCAGTTCTACATCGGTAAGAGCAACGAGATAGGAATTTTTTTTTAATATATTTTTGTTCATTGACAATTCGTCCATTATTAAATAGAGCTTGCAAATGCAAATATCTCTATCAGTTTAGAAAATTCTTTGGTGACTCAAAAACATAATCTTTATGGACAAAAAAAACTGGAGATGAGCAATTTTTCGAAGTAAGTTACTTTAATAAATAAATAGTTAGTATACAATTAATTTACAGATTTCTCTGTTCAAACAGATTGATAGTTCTTGTATTTCAAGCCCAAGGGCCATATACCAACAAAAATTTATGAAAAATAAAGAAATCACCTACAGAACAGATTAGAAAGCACACAGAAACATGATACGTAGCGAAAAATACCTAGTGATAATTTAGCAAGAAAATAATTGTGATTTTATATAATAATTAATAATTAATTATATAAACTTTTCATTCTTTCTAAGCTTTTATAAATGTACACACCAACACGAAATATTGTGGTTCGATCAATACTTTGTAACCATCGAAATAAAATCACAGCTGGTAAATTAAATTTAAAATAAACTTCCCCTCCAAAACTAGGTTTCGCCTGATTATAATGATTCAATGTTGTAGAATTTAAAGCCACGCATTGCCAATATGAAAGCTGTTTACATTCTAGAGATTAAGCCAAAATATTTTCTCCTACTCTTTTAATAAGACACTGACCTCACTTAACCTAATCTAAATGTCAGTTCGGATATGCAGATAACATACCTTTACGGAACATAAATACAAGCCGTTTACGGAACATAGAATTATGGCAGATTCCATTTGGACTAATTAAATGCCTTATATGTAAATGTGAGCAGAATGCATCGTATGGATTTGCTTGAGGCCCTAGGAATCACTTTGCTATTTGCTTAAGGCCCTAGGAACGACGTTCTATAGAGGCCTTAGGAATCACAGTGCTATTTGCTTGATGCTCTACACCTTTTCAAAGAGAGTGAGTATCCCCTCACACCTATGTTATACTTCTATGGGTTTATGTTCCTTGGTATCTTTGCTTGGTACATTTGCTTGAAGCTATAGGGATCACCATGCTATTTGCTTGCAGCACGTTCCTTGGTAGCTATCCAAGCAAAGCGATCACACACGTTTTGGAACTATGGACGAGATTGTATAATGCAACCAGACTGGTTTAGACACAGGTTTCTAAGCCAAAACTTTTGATCGTCACATTAAATATTCAAAAGGTTTGTTGCGCCTTCTGTAAAAAATACTGGTTACAGTCATAAGGGTAAGAAAATCATGTTTTCGTATAAATAATGTCTTTTACTAAAGACACATCCAAGCCGCGCTTGTTTCCGACTCTAAAATTGTCAAACAGTAATATCCTTTAGGCTGAAGGTACCCTGCATCATGTCTAGAAATGATTGACATATGGCTTTATATCATTTTGCGTAAAAGCTAACTCTATTTGCGAAAAAGTGTATAGTATTTGCGAATTGGACTGTATGAACGATATTAATTTTTGATTGAATAATAGAGATGTGAATGATCCTAATTAGTGATCGGATCGTATGAGGGTGAAGGAAAAGGGTTAAACAGATTAGCAGTTAAGGTAACCTCGAAGGGCTTGTTAACTCAGGCAATTTCTTATAAATTTGGAACAACATCAATCTATAAAAATGGTTAACGATGATAGAATGACCTTGTGACTTGACCTAGCTTTACTTCTTCGATGTGTTCTTTATAATACACAAGTGGCGTTTGAACAGTGTTGTCAATTTAAAATAGGGTCTAACGTTATAGTATACTAAAAAGCTGATGCTAAGAGACATGTAGATGACAAGAAAAGAATTTTAATAGAGAAATTCAGAACAATCCATAGAAATCCTTACAAATCAAGTAGTGAGGTGTATATGAGTATGAACCGTCAAGGATCATAAGCAACAATGACCCTAACCACCAGGGACCTCAACCCTCAAAGGTCCCCTATCCCCAAACTGCAAGGGAGTTTGGGGATAGTCCCCCTCCCCTCCAAATTTTTGGCCCCCTCCCCCCATTTTCTTATGAATTTTTTAAGTTTTTCTTTTAAATTTTTTTTAATTATTTTTTGAACATGATATATTTTTTCAACTTTTTTTTACATCTCTTAGAATGACATAAAACATACTTAAAACAAAAAAATCACATTTAATATTTTCAAAATTTAAAATGGAACTGATATTGAAAGTTTACTTATAACTTGTATTATTAGAAAAATAATTTTTGTAGTAGCAATTTTTTTTATTGGACTAAATTTTTTTTTGAACCAAATTTATTCAACTTTTTTTTCTTTTTTTTTACATATATTAAAATGACATGAAATATGCTAATGGCTCTAACAATTGTACTCTATGCTCGCTTAGAGACACGATGTGGTACCTTGTCACTGTTACATTCTCTTGATGTTTCAAAGTTCAAATTAGATTTTTTTTTTCCTTGAAATGTAAGAGATGGAATATTTCAGTTGTGTTTTGTCATGGTTTACCTTGTCACTGCCAAATTCTGAACATGTTTCAAAGTTCATTTTGGATTTTTTTTCTTTGAAATGCAAGAGTTGGAATATTTCAGAACTGTTTTCTCGTGGTTTACATTGTCACTGTTACATTCTCTTGATGCTTCAAAGTTCATTTTGGATTTTTTTCATTGAAATGTAAGAGTTGGAATATTTCAGTAGTGTTTGTCGTGGTTTACCTTCTCACTGTTACATTTTGAAGATGTTTCAAAGTTAATTTTGGATTTTTTTTGTTGAAATGTAAGAGTTGGAGTATTTCAGTAGTGTTTTGTCATGGTTTACCTTGTCACTGTTACATTCTCTTGATGCTTCAAAGTTCAGTTTGGATTTTTTTTTCGTTGAAATTTAAGAGTTTGATTATTTCAATAGTGTTTTTGTCGTGGTTTACCTTGTAACTGCTACATTCTCATTATGTTTCAAAGTAAGAGTTAGAATATTTCAGTAGTGTTTTGTTTTGGTTTACCATTTCACTGATATATTCTCTTGATGTTTTAAAGTTCATTTTGGATTTTTTTTTACATTGAAATGTAAGTGTTGGAATATTTAAGTAGTGTTTGTCATGGTTTACCTTATCACTGTTACATTCTCTTGATGTTTCAAAGTTCATTCTGGATTTTTTTTTGGATTCGTTGATATGTAAGAGTTGGAATATTTCAGTAGTGTTTTGTCATGATTTACCTTGTCAATGTTACATTCTCTTGATGCTTCAAAGTTCATTTTGGATTTCTTTCTTTGAAATGCAAGAGTTGGATTATTTCAGTAGTGTTTGTCGTGGTTTACCTTGTCACTGTTACATTCTCTTGATGTTTCAAAGTTCATTTTGGATTTCATTCGTTGAAATATAAGAGTTGGAATATTTCAGTAGTGTTTTGTTGTGGTTTACCATGTCACTATTACATTCTCTTGATGCTTCAAAGTTCATTTTGGATTTTTTTTCGTTGAAATGTAATAGTTGGACTATTTCAGTAGTGTTTTTGTCGTGGTTTACCTTGTAACTGTTACATTTTCATGATGTTTCAAACTTCCTTTTGGATTTTTTTTTTCGTTGAAATGCAAGAGTTGGAATATTTCAGTACTGTTTTGTCGTGGTTTACCTTTTCACTGTTACATTCTCTTGATGTTTCGAAGTTTATTTTGGATTTTTTTCCTTGAAATGCAAGAGTTGGAATATTTCAGTTGTGTTTTGTCAAAGTTTACCTTGTCACTGCTACATTCTGAAGATGTTTCAAAGTTCATTTTTGATTTTTTTTTTGTTGAACTGTAAGAGTTGGAGTATTTCAGTACTATTTTCTCATGATTTACCTTGTCACTGTTACATTCTCTTGATGCTTCAAAGTTCATTTCGGATTTCTTCATTGAAATGTAAGAGTTGGATTATTTCAGTAGTGTTTGTCGTGGTTTACCTTCTCACTATTACATTCTGAAGATGTTTCGAAGTTCATTTTGGATTTCTTTTTTTCGTTGAAATGTAAGAGTTAGAATATTTCAGTAGAGTTTTGCCATAATTTACCTTGTCACTATTACATTCTCTTGATGCTTCAAAGTTCAGTTTGGATTTTTTTCTTTGAAAAGTAAGAGTTGAATTATTTCAATAGTGTTTTCGTCGGGGTTTACCTTGTCACTGCTACATTCTCATGATGTTTCAAAGTAAGAGTTGGAATATTTCAGTAGTGTTTTGTTGTGGTTTACCATTTCACTGATATATTCTCTTGATGTTTCAAAGTTCATTTTGATTTTTTTTTACATTGAAATGTAAGAGTTGGAATATTTCAGTAGTGTTTGTCATGGTTTACCTTGTCACTGTTACATTCTCTTGATGTTTCAAAGTTTATTTTGGATTTCATTCGTTGAAATGTAAGAGTTGGAATATTTCAGTAGTGTTTTGTCGTGATTTACCTTGTCACTGTTACCTTCTCTTGATGGTTCAAAGTTCATTTGGGATTTTTTTCATTGAAATGTAAGAGTTGGAGTATTTCAGTAGTGTTTTGTCATGGTTTACCTTCTCACTATTATATTCTCTTGATGTTTCAAAGTTTATTTTGGATTTCATTCGTTGAAATGTAAGAGTTGGAATATTTCAGTAGTGTTTTGTTGGGGTTTACCTTGTCACTGTTAAATTCTCTAGATGTTTCAAAGTTCATTTTGGATTTTTTTTTCCCTTGAAATGTAAGAGTTAGAATATCTCAGTAGTGTTTTCTCTTGGTTTTTATCTTGTCACATTTACATTCTCCGGATGTTTCATTTTCATTTTTCAAGTTCATTTTAGATTTTTATTTTTCCTTGAAATGTAAGAGTTGGAATATTTCAGTAGTGTTTTGTCGTGTTTTACCTTGTCACAGTTACATTCTCTTGATGTTTCAGAGTTCATTTTGGATTTTTTTTTCGTTGAAATGTAAGAGTTGGAATGTTTCAGTAGTGTTTTGTCGTGATTTACCTTGTCGCTGTTACGTTCTCTAGATGTTTCAAAGTTCATTTTGGATTTTTTTTTCATTGAAATGTAAGAATTGGATTATTTCAGTAGTGTTTGTCGTAATTTACCTTGTGACTGTTACATTCTCTTTATGATTCAAATTTCATTTTGGATATTTTTTTTCGTTGAAATGTAAGAGTTGGAATATTTCAATAGTGTTTTGTCATGGTTTACCTTGCCACTATTACATTCTCTTGATGTTTCGAAGTTCATTTTGAACTTTTTCGTTGAAATGTAAGAGTTGGAATATTTCAGTAGTGTTTTGTTGCGGTTCACCATGCCACTGTTACATTCCGATGATGTTTCAAAATTCATTTTGGGCTTTTTTCGTTGAAATGTAAGAGTTGTAATATTTCAGTAGTGTTTGGTAATGGTTTACCTTGTCACTGTTAGACGTCCCAAATGAACTTTGAAACATCAAGAGAATGTAGCAGTGACAAGGTAGACCACGACAAGACACTACTGAAATATTCCAACTCTTACACTTCAATGAAAAAAAAACAAAATGAACTTTGAAACATCAAGAGAATGTAACAGTGACAAGGTCAACCCTACTGAAATATTCCAACTCTTAAATTTCAATGAAAATGATCCAAAATGAACCTTAAAACATCTTAAGAATGTAACAGAGACAAGGTAAACCACGACAAAAGACTGAGGAAATATTCCAACTCTTACATTGCAACGAAAGAAATCCAAAATGAACTTTGAAAGATTAAGAGAATGTAACAGTGACAAGGTAAACCATGACAAAACACTACTGAAATATTCCAACTCTTACATTTAAATGAAAAAAGCCCAAAATGAACTTTGAAACATCATCAGAATGTAACAGTGACATGGTGAACCATAACAAAACACTACTGAAATATTCCAACTCTTACATTTATACGAAAAAAGTTCAAAATTAACTTCGAAACATCAAGAGAATGTAACAGTGACAAGGCAAACCATGAAAAACACTACTGAAATATTCTAACTCTTATATTTCAACGAAAAAAGCCCAAAATGAACTTAGAAACATCATCGGAATGTAACAGTGGCATGTTGTAACCACAAAAAAACGCTACTGAAATATTCCAACTCTTACATTTCAACGAAAAAAGTTCAAAATGAACTTCGAAGCATCAAGAGAATGTAACAGTGGCAAGGTAAACCATGACAAAACACTATTGAAATATTCCAACTCTTACATTTCAACGTAAAAAATATCCAAAATGAACTTTGAAACATCAAGAGAATGTAACAGTCACAAGATAAATCACGACAAACCTACTGAAATAATCCAACTCTTACATTTCAATGAAAAAAAAATTCCAGAATGAACTTTGAAACAGCAAGAGAATGTAACAGTGACAAGATAAACCACGACAAACACTACTGAAATATTCCAACTCTTACATTTCAACGAAAAAAAATATCCAAAATGAACTTTGAAACATCAAGAGAATGTAACAGTGACAAGGTAAATCATGACAAAACACTACTGAAATATTCCAACTCTTACATTTCAAGGAAAAAATAAATCTCAAATGAACTTTGAAACATCTAGAGAATTTAACAGTGACCAGGTAAACCCCGAAACATCAACTTTGAAACATAAATAGAATGTAACAGTGACAATTCTAGCTCTTACATTTCAACAAAAAAAAATCCAAAATGAACTTTGAAACATCAAGAGAATGTGACATTTACAAGGTAAACCATGATAAACACTACTGAAATATTCCAACTCTTACATTTCAACAAAAAAAAAATCCAAAATGAACTTTGAGACAGCATGAGAATGTAGCAGTGACAAGGTAAACCACGACAAAAACACTATTTAAATAATTCAACTCTTAAATTTCAACGAAAAAAAAAACAAACTGAACTTTGAAGCATCAAGAGAATGTAATAGTGACAAGGTAAACCAAGACAAAACACTACTGAAATATTCCAACTGTTACATTTCAACAAAAAAAAAAATCCAAAATGAACTTTGAAACATCTTCAGAATGTAGCAGTGACAAGGTAAACCATGACAAAACACAACTGAAATATTCCAACTCTTACGTTTCAAATAAAAAAACAATCCAAAATGAACTTTGAAACATCTTCAAAATGTAACAGTGAGAAGGTAAACCACGAAAAACACAACTGGAATATTCCAATTCTTGTATTTAAACTAAAAAATCCAAAATGAACTTTGAAAGACCAAGGAAGTGTAGTATTGATATTTTAAACCACGTAAAAACACTACTTAAATATGTCAACTCTTACCGTTCAATGAGAAAAATAACCCATGAGATTTGAAATATCTCGAGACTTTAGCAGAGAGAATTTAAACCCCGAGAAGGTACTACTAAAATAGTCAAACTCTTAATTTTATAAGAAATAAATACAAAAGGAACTTTGAAATTGAAACATCTTCAGAATGTAACAGTGACAAGGTAAACCATGACAAAACACAACTGAAATATTCCAACTCTGGCATTTCAAGGAAAAAAAATCCAAAATGAACTTTGAAACATCAAGAGAATGTAGCAGTGACAAGGTAAACCACGACAAAACACTACTAAAATGATCCAACTCTTACATTTCAACGAAAAAAATCCAGAATGAACTTTGAAGCATCAAGAGAATGTAATAGTGACAAGGAAAACCACGACAAAACACTACTGAAATAAGCCAACTCTTATATCTCAACGAATGAAATCCGAAATGAACTATGGAACATAAAGAGAATACAATCGTAACAAGGTAAACCAAGAAAAACACTGCTAAAATATTCCAAAACTCACTTTTCAACGAAAAAAATCAAAAATGAAATTTAAAAAATCATGAAATTATAATAGTGAAAAGGTAAACCGCGACAAAACAGTACTGAAATATTCCAACTCTTACATTTCAACGAAAGAAATCCAGATTTAACTTTGAAACATCAAGAGGAATGTAACAGTGACAAGATAGACCACGGCAAACACTACTTAAATAGTTCAACTCTTACATTTCAATGTAAAAAAAAATCCAAAATGAACTTTGAAACTTCAAGAGAATATATCAGTGAAATGGTAAACCACGACAAACACTACTGAAATAATCCAACTCTTACTTTGAAACATCATGAGAATGTAGCAGTGACAAGGTAAACCACGACAAAAACACTATTGAAATAATTCAACTCTTACATTTCAACGAAAAAAAAATCCAAACTGAACTTTGAAGCATCAAGAGAATGTAATAGTGACAAGGTAAACCATGACAAAACACTACTGAAATATTCCAACTCTTACATTTCAACAAAAAAGAAATCCAAAATGAATTCTGAAACATCTTTAGAATGTAACAGTGACAAAGTAAACCACGACAAAACACTACTTAAATAATCCAACTCTTACATTTCAATGAAAAAAATCCAAAATGAACTTTGAAGCATCAAGAGAATGTAACAGTGACAATGTAAACCACGAGAAAACACTACTGAAATATTCCAAACTCTTGCATTTCAACGAAAAAAAATCCAAAATGAACTTTGAAACATCAAGAGAATGTAACAGTGACAAGGTAAACCACGACAAACACTACTGAAACAATCCAACTCTTACATTTCAACGAAAAAAATCCAGAATGAACTTTGAAACATCAAGAGAATGTAACAGTGACAAGGTAAATCACGACAAAACACTACTGAAATATTCCAACTCTTTCATTTCAACGAATGAAACCAAAATAATCTTTGTAACATCAAGAGAATGCAACAGTGACAATGTGAACCACGGCAAACACTAATGAAATATTCCAACTCTTACATTTCAATGTAAAAAAAAATCCAAAAGGAACTTTGAAACATCAAGAGAATATAACAGTGACAAGGTAAACCACAACAAAACACTACTGAAATATTCCAACTCTTACTTTGAAACATCATGAGAATGTAGCAGTCACAAGGTAAACCACGACAAAAACACTATTGAAATAATCCAACTCTTACATTTCAACGAAAAAATCCAAAATGAACTTTGAAGCATCAAGAGAATGTAATAATGGCAAGGTAAAGCACGACAAAACAATACTGAAATATACCAACTCTTACATTTCAACGAATGAAATCCAAAATGAACTTTGAAACATCGAGAGGATGTAACAGTGACAAACGACAAACACTACTGAAATATTCCAAATCTTGCATTTAAATTAAAAAAATCCAAAATGAAATTTGAAACATGAAGAAAATGTTACAATGACAAGGTAAACCATGGGAAAACAGTTCTGAGATATTCAAACTCTTTCATTTCAACGAAAAAAAAATCCAAAATGAACTTTGGAACATGTTCATAATGCAGGAGTGACAAGGTAAACCATGACAAAACACATCTGAAATATTCCATCTCTTACATTTCAAGGGGAAAAAAATCTAATATGAACTTTGAAACATCAAGAGAATGTAACAGTGACAATGTACCGCATCGTGTCTCTGAGCAAGCATAGAGTACAATTGTTTGAGCCATAAGCATATTTCATGTCATTTTAAGATATGTAAAAAAGAAAAAAAGTTGAATAATTTCGGTTCAAAAAAAAATTTAGTCCAATAAAAAAAGTGCTACTACAAAAAGTATTTTTCTAATAGTAAAAGTTACAAGTAACATTTCTAAATCATTCTCATTTTAAATTTGGAAAATGTTAAATGTAATTTTTTTGTTTTAAGTATATTACACGTCACTCTAAGAGATGTAAAAAAAATTTCAAAAAATATATCATGTTAAAAAAATAATAAAAAAAAAGTTAAAAAAAACTTTAAAAATTCAAAAAAAGGGGGGTCGGGGGCGAAAAAGTTGGAGGGGAGGGGACTCCCTTGGAGTTTGAGGATAGGGGACCTTTGAGGGTTGAGGTCCCTGGTGGTTAGGGTCATTGGTGCTTATGAGCCTTGACGGTTCATACTCATATACACCTCACTACTTGATTTGTAAGGATTTGTATGGATTGTTCTGAATTTCTTTATTAAAATTCTTTTCGTGCCATCTACATCTCTCTTAATATCAACTTTTTAGTATACTATAACGTTAGACCCTATTTTTAGTTCACAACACTGTTCAAACGCCACTTGTGTATTATACAGAACACATCGAAGAAGTAAAGCTAGGTCAAGTCCCAAGGTCATTCTATCATCGTTAACCATTTTCATAGATTGATGTGTTTCCAAATTTATAACAAATTGCCTGAGTTAACAAGCCCTTCGGGGTTACCTTAACTGCTAATCAGTTCAACCCTTTTTCTCCACCTTCATACGATCCAATCACTAATTAGGATCATTCACATCCCTATTATTCAATCAAAAATTAATATAGTTCATGCAGTGCAATTCGCAAATGCTATACCCTTTTTCGCAAATAGAGTTAACTTTTACGCAAAATGATATAAAGCCATATGCCAATCAATTCTAGACATGATGCAAGGTACCTTCAGCCTAGAGCATATTACTGTTTGACAATTTTTGAGTCAGAAACAAGCGCGGCTTGGATGTGTCTTTAGTAAAAGACATTATTTATACGAAAACATGATTTACCCTTATGACTGAAACCAGTAATTTTTACAGAAGGCGCAATAAACCTTTTGAATCTGTAGTGTGACGAGCAAAAGTTTTGGCTTAGAAACCTGTGTCTAAACCAGTCTGGTTGCATTATGCAATCTCGTCCATAGTTCCAAAACGTGTTTGAACGCTTTGCTTGGAAAGGTACCAAGGAACGTGCTGTAAGCAAATAGCATGGTGATCCCTATAGCTTCAAGCAAATTCATAAGGCCATGCTCTGGAAAGGTACCAAGGAACATAAACCCATAGAATTATAACATAGGTGTGAGGGGATACCCACTCTCTTTGAAAAGGTGTAGAGCATCAAGCAAATAGCACTGTGATTCCTATGGCCTCTATAGAACGTCGTTCCTAGTGCCTCAAGCAAATAGCACAGTGATTCCTTGGGCCTGAAGCAAATCCATACGATGCATTCTACTAATGTGTCATAAAATATGTTTTAAAATGATGAGGTGGAGTATGGTGTATTATTATTTTTTAAATTATAAATATATAATAAGCATCATTTTGATTATAAATATAGTGTAAGATCTGCCTCCTCCACAACAAAGTATAATCAAAAGGAGTTATATATCATTTTCGTGTCAATGTGTTCAAATTAGTACCGTTTTTTGCTATGCAAGGGCTTGTTTAGACAGGATGATTAGATTTATAGGGAAGGGCATAAATTGCTTCTTGAAATTATGACTTTTAAGATTTTATTATTTGGAAACTAAAATATAATTTATATTTAAGGGACCTGTGGTAAAGAAGGAAAAGCTTAAAAATCCTACACATAACAACCAGATTGAGACATCGCCCATAAGACCAACGGTTATAATGTATGTAGGACCTTCCACACAAGACAGGAATGCACAATGCGTGCAAGAACATACCAAGACTTCTGTGCCGACCACAAAAACTGAGAATGCACCACATAATCTTCTGTGTTATTTACCTTTAGTGCAAAGCGACTTTGGCATTGGCCCAAGCAAAAATTATATCTGATCTTTTCGCTTCTACCCATTTCTTGACTATTTGTTTTTATTATATTGTCTTACAGAAAAAAATGGATAACTCTTAAATACGATTAAAATAATATGTCACTATGGAATTGAAAGATGATTTCCGGTTCTTCTGGAAAACAACGGCTAAATACAGAATTTATTAGACAGCTAATCAGAGGCAACGCTATAGCATTGCCTACAGTAAAGGTAATACGGCTCCAATGTTTTATTATTATTATTTATTTATTTATTTATATTTCTCCCAGAGGCACTTCATATGAAAGGGGTCGTCGCAGAAACTTCAAAGGGGGCTCATTCGATTGGAAATCAAGAGTTCTAGTACCCTTTTTAATAGTCAAAAGTCATTAGAGGGCAACTAGCCCCCCCCCCCCACGCCCGTCCTTCCTCCAAACACATCCAATCAAAATTTTGATATAGCTATTTTGTTCAGCGTAGTTGATTTCCAGATAGAAAATATGTTTTTGAGGAGGACACTCCCCCACAACCTCAGGGCAAGGGTCTCAAGTTATGCCCTATGGGCATATAAGGAATTTATAGAAGGCGTTGTCATAGAAACTTCAAAAAAGGCTCATTCGATTGGAAATTTAAAGGGCTAGTGCCCTTTTTAATAGTCGAAAGTGATTGGAGGGCAACTAGCCCCCCCCCCCACGCCTATCATACCTCCAAACACATCCAATCAAAATTTTGAGATAGCCATTTTGTGCAGCGTAGTTGATTTCCAAATAGAAAATATGTTCTTGAGAAGGACACTCCCCCACAACCCTCAGGGCAGGGGTTTTAAGTTATGTCCTGGGGCATATAAGGTTTATATAGAAAGCGTGGTCGCAGAAACTGCAAAAAAGGCTCATTCGATTGGAAATTCAAAGGGCTAGTGCCCTTTTTAATAGTCGAAAATGATTGGAGGGGAACTAGCCCTCCCCACGCCCATCATTCCCGAAACACATCCAATCAAAATTTTGAGATAGCCATTTTGTTCAGCGTAGTTGATTTCTACATACAAAATATGTTCTTGAGGAGGACACTCCCCCACAACCCTCAGGGCAAGGGCTTTAATTTATTCCCTGGGGGCATATAAGGTTTTTGATAGAAGGTTTTGTCGTAGAAACTTCAAAAAAGGCTCATTCGATTGGAAATTCAAAGGGCTAGTGCCCTTTTTAATAGTCGAAAGTGATTGTAGGGCAACTAGCCCCCCCCACGCCCATCATCCCCCCAAAACATCCCATCAAAATTTTGAGATAGCCATTTTGTTCAGCGTAGTTGATTTCCGAATAGAAAATACATTTTTGAGGAGGACACTGCCCCACAACCCTCAGGGCAAGAGTTTTAAGTTATGCCCTGTGGGCATATAAGGTTTTTATAGAAGGCGTTGTCGTAGAAACTTCAAAAAAGGCATATTCGATTGGAAATCCAAAGGGGCAGTGCCCTTTTTAATATTCGAAAGTTATTAGAGGGCAACTAACGCCCCTCTCACGCCCACCTTTTCCCCAAACACATCCAATCAAAATTTTATATTTTATTAAACGTAGTTTTAAGTTCTGAAAATTCGGTCTTTGAGGTTGATAACTCCCCCACAGCCCTCAGGGCAAGGGTTGCAATGTATGCCCTAGCGGCATATAAGGTTTTGTATAGACAACGTTGTCGTAGAAACTTCAGAAAGGGCTCATTCGATTGGAAATTTAAATGGCTAGTTCCCCTTTTAATAGTCGAAAGTTATTCTAAGGCAACTGACACCTCTTCCACGCCCACCGTTTCCCCAAACACATCCAATCAAAATTTGGATATAGCCATTTTGTTCAACGTAGTTAAAAGTTCTGGAAATTATATGTTTGAGCAGGACACTCCCTCCCAGTCTTCAGGGACAAGGGTTAGAAGTTATACCCTGGGGGCACATATGGTTCTTATGAAAGGAATGCTCGTATTAACTTCAGAGTGGGCTCATTTGATTGGAAATTGAAAGTTCTAGTTCACCTTTTAAGCGTCACAAGATAATGGAGGTTAACGAGGTCCCCCCCCCCTAAGCCCTTTTTTCCCAAATGCATCCAATAAAAATTTTAAGATAGCTATTTTGTTAAAAATAGTTCAAAGATTATGTAACGAAAATTCCGATGTCGACACAACCTCCAGGGCCCGGGGGCAGGCGTTGTAAGTTATGCTCTGGGTGCATATATGGGTCCTATGGAAGGGATGCTCGTATTGACTTCAAAGAGGGCTTATTTTATTGGAAGTTGAAAGTTCTCGTTCACTTTTTAAGAGTCAAAAGAGATTGGAAGGCACCTAGCCCCCCCCCCCTCCATGCTCTTTTTTCCTCAAGCCCATGGGATAAGAACTTTGCGAAGCTTTTTTTAAATAGTTCAAAGACCATATAACGAAAACTCCGGGGTCAACCCAGCCCCCCAGGGCCCGAGGGCAGGTGTTGTAAGTTATGCCCTGGGGAAATATATGGTTCTTTATTGAAGGGATGCTCGTAAAAACTTCACAGTGAGGCAGTTCCCTGTGAGTTCTTCAGTGAAGTATCGCCTCATTGCAGACGCCTAAAACCTACTGCGTCATTGGAGCTTTACTGATAACGAATTAAATTACAAATGTTTTCTTTTGTACTTAATATTAAAAATAAATATTAAAATTACAGTAAAATTTTGAACTGATGAGCTTTCAGCAATTAATATCATTATACATCAAATATTCGGTTCAACTTATTAGTTCTTTCCAAGATTGTTTAAGAAACATATAGTTTCACTACATCAAAATCTGGATACTGCCCCCTTCTTTAACTGTAAAAACCTAAAGCCTTCTGCGTCTTTGGCAATTTACTGAAAACGAATTACTCGTATATTACAAATTTATTCTTTTACTGTTCTTACAACATTGAAAATGAGAATAAAAGCTACAGTGAAAACAAATCTTCAACTGATGGATCTTTCAACAATTAATATCATTATATATCTAATATTCAATTTGATTTTGTTTATACTTTCCAAGACTGTTCAAGACTCATATAGTTTTCAGTAAAGCGTCAATGAAACAGTAGGTTTTAGGCTTTTGCAGTGAGGCGATACCCAAACTCTTGTTTGTAGTTATTTTTATTCGATTCAAGCTTGATTTGCATATTCAATTCAAGTTTCACTCGTTTTACGATTCATTTATTTATTTACATTAATATTTATTGTATGTTTGTTCGCATAGATTGTTTATTTTATCTCTGTTCGTTTAAGTTTCATTTATACTTCAATAGCAAAATATTTTTTTTCGTTTAAAGCTTGATTTTCTTATTCAATCTAAGCATTACTTTCTTTAAGATCTATTTATTCATTTATATTATTACTTGTTGTATGTTTTTTGCTATGATTGTTTATTTAATTTCTGTTCGTTTTGGGTTTCATTTATTCTTTAATAGTAATTTCTGTTCGTATTGAGTATGAATTTTAACAGTCATTTGTATCTGCTGAGCTTAAGTTTAAAATGGCCGTTACTTTTCTTTGAAAAACTTATTTTTCGGAAAGTTTTTTCTTAATTTAATTAGTAAAAAGCGCCGCTTGGGTAAAGAACGATAAGAGTTCAATGTGAATTGTTTTTGTTTTTGTTCTTTCCCCCACAGATCATCTCGCATGGAAGGAGTTATCACAGAATCTATCTAGGTGGGGTGCTTAGAGTGTTCTAGTACAATTTCAAAAATAATAGGAGGGCAACCAACCACCTTTTGCTACACTCGCCTCAAAAAAACATTTGAATTAAATTTTGAGATATACATTTCAATCGAAATTCTTGAAAGTTCCAACAACTATGTGTGTGGAGGGGATAAGACATTCGCAGCCCATTGGGAAAGGTTCGCAAATTATGCAAGTTCATTTGTTTAAAAATATGTTTTATTACGGTGGAAAGGTGTTTTGATGGAGGGCAAGCATGATCCTGGGTTTTCCAAAATAGATAAAGAGTATTAAGAAAAAACTAAGACAAAATCAGACCACACACTTTGTTCATTTGGATTGTCAAGATGATGTAACAGTAATACACAAGGAGGTATTAAATTGAAACTTTCAGAATATTTATAATGGTTGGAGGAGGACACTGAACTAGCCAAATGAAACTATGCGTACACATATAGTGGTATTGCTACTGCTTCTGCTTGACTACTACTATATATATATATATATATATATATATATATATATATATATATATATATATATATATATATATATATATATATATATATATATATATATATATATATATATATATATATATATATATTATTCAAATGCTCTAAATGATAGGAAAATATAGCTCGCTAATTTTATAGAACAGTATTTTATTATTATTGTAGACTAACATCGATGAGTTACCATCACCAGCTCCTGGGTTCTGCAACCTCTTTGCGGATACAAATTTAATCGCACCACCGTCAGGTTTTAACGATACTCAAGTTATTTACCCACAATCTGTCGACAATGGCCGTGAGTGGTACGGGAAATTTTTAAAAGAATGTTTTGGAGGTGCTGATTATCTTGATGAGTTGCCCACTGACAATGACCATGAAGATCCCGAGTGGACAGTAATTTTTTGAAAATATTTCAAAAAACATGTTACTCCATTCACTAGTTAATTTAACATTCCCCCAAGTGCATTTGAACAGGGTTTGGATGCAAGTTTTGCCCAACCAGTTGCATTTGAAGATCGAGGTGTTTCAGAAAACGATTTTGGCTGGGTTGGTCAACTGAGTCCAAAGACCTTTAAAATTTTAGATGATTTTTCCAAAGAGAGTTAAATGAAAATCCCCCGCACTGTTTTAATGGATGTTACACCAGCACAGCCAAGTACATTTGAAGATCAAAATAAAATTTTTATGGCAAAACGACTCAGTCTAGATACTCTGGACGATATGCTGTGCGAGCTGGGTGATTTTATCCAACGCGCCAGCCCTATTATTGAGGTTGAAGTTGGACAAAATGGTGGTGGTGGGCATATACAAGTCTATCCAGCACCCATTGTATTACCTGCATTTTATTCATCAAACTCTGTCTTGCACAATATATGTGTTTATAGGGCTGTATTTGGGGACCATTTTAATTCATTAATAGCTAGTGACATTATAACAGACGCCATAAACCACAGTTTATAGAATTAGCAGTATGATCATACCCTATCTCACCCATTATAAAAACCCGGACCAAGGTGCGAGTGCTCCAGAGAACGTTTTTGCAGATATAAACATAAGCGGCATTAGATATTTTCACGGGTAGACAAGTCAGATTTCTTTTGGACACAAAACAAGTGGAAACCCGCTATTACCAATAATGCACTTTGTAACCATTTCTCATTGATTGACGGAAACAGACTAACCCGCTAATGTAGAAATAAGTGGGAGGAGCTTTTGTTCGTACCGAGCACAGTTCATATAATTATCCAGTAACCTTATCGCAGATCATTTTTGGTCTTCGTTCTCGGTGCGAACAAAAAGCTCCTCCCACTTCTTTCTGCATTAGCGGGTTAGTCTGTTTCCGATTGTTTTCAACAAAGTGCATTATTCGTAATAGCGGGTTTCCACTTGCTTCCGATTAGATCACAGTCTGACTTGTCTACCCGTGAAAAGATCTGATGCCGCCTATGTTTCTATCTGCAAAAACGTGCTCTGGAGCACTCGCACCTTGGTCCGGGTTTTTATAATGGGTGAGATAGGGAAAGATCTTACTGGATAATTATATTAATTGTGGTACCGAGAATGAAGACCAGAAATGATCTGCGATAAACTTACTGGATAATTCTATAAACTGTGCCATAAACATTGTACATTCCTATGTAGGCAGGATTCGAGCCCTTCTTGAACGACTGATTCGAGAATGGGTGGATCTGACTGCATAAAAGCGTCAGTAGCAGTAAAATTGTTCGTTTTTTAAATGAAAATGCAGGTGATGTTTATTTACATTTTCTACATACTGAAATGTTAGCAATTCATCCGCGTTAGGAAAATTTTGAGGGTATGTTTATGGAATGGATAAATCGTATTGTAACTAAATTAGATAATTATAATGAAAAGGGGAGTGAGGCAGTGATTTTATTTATTAAAAATTTAAATATAAATATATGTAAAAAAAAAATAGTTTAAGAGGTGGGCATAGTGAGAGGGCTACACTTTTAAAATATAATTCAGATTTGGAAGGATGTAAAGGTGTGCAACGAATCTGTTTCGGTACATGGCTATAGTGTTTCAAGTATACATTTTTTTTTTCGCTTGCAAAACAATACTAATAAGATAACGTTGGACGAATTGGCAGCTGAAGGAGATGGGGGGGGGTAAACTTTCCAAAAGTAGATTTCAATTGTTTAAATGGTCATATCCAGCAACACTTAAGGGGATAGATATTTTTGAACGGGCTAATGAAAATTTGAAGATTGGTGTTACTGTGTTACTGTATGAAACAGAATTTGAGGAGGGTGAGCGCAGTGATAAAAGGGGCAAATATTTCCAGTGAGGGATCGATCCATGGAATCAGCAAAACACTGGATATGGCTTCTTTACACGCCTGGAATAGAACCTGATTCAGCTGGACATTTTTATATAATTACGGATATTAGTCGGGTTTTATGTTAGGGAAAAATACATGGAGGACGCTACTATTGTCCAACATATCTATCTAAATTTTGACTGAGTTAAAGCAAAAGAATCTCATTAAACGCTACAAACGTCATGGGTACCAGTCTGTGGAAATGTTTAGTGGTGACAACGCAGTTTTTATATTCATAACCCAGTGCTTGTCCTGTACTTGTCAAGGCATTTTATATTCATAACCCAGTGCTTGTCCCCTCAACAGTTTATAAGACATTGGGGTCATCAACATGAATTGTATATAACTTGCAAAATTTAAACGATTATTGCTTGTGCTTACCAATGTTTCATTTATGTAGACACTTATTTGTCGAAATAAATTGTGTAGTACACAATTTCTGTTGGATAACCCCTCGGCTGCACTTGGTTTTCATTGTTAGATTTTTTAATAATGACATTTAAATCAATAAATCTCGAAGTACAATCTATGAAGTAGTCTTCATCGGATTATATTTGAAAATGAATATTTTCAGAGAGCGGTTGTTGCGGGTAAAATTCTTCATAGTATCCATGTTTTAAACTGACATATACATTTTTTGCATTGAAAAGATTTAGAGATGAGGTGACTGAAGGGCGAGAATCCTTATGTGGTAGATAAGCCATTTTCTAGGAAAATAAAATCCTTTCTCGATCTTTTATTTTCTTCTTCTTTGATGCTTTACTCTTCTGGGCTGAGTTGAGACTGATGAATGAAGAGGTGTTTTGCATCCTTTTTAAACAATTTCCGCATTATTTCAATCACTCACCAAGTGATCGCGCGCTCGACCTGAGATTTTGCGAAACACTTTCTTGAATAACTTTCCCAGAGCCCCAATCATGTTATGTAGAGGACGCGTAATCCACTGCAACCGGTGCAATAATAATAATAATAGTACTAACATTTATTCACCCACCATCTACAAAAATAGATTATAGTGGAGCACTACCAAAAGAAAAAAGAAAAGAAAAAGAAACCAGCTTCAAAAAGATAAAGATACAACACCCAGTGCAATTCACGACACTCAAGTAAATGCAGGTGAGAAACGCCGTCTATCTAAATTAACTTTTAGCACTGAATTATTTCGGATGCTAGACCATTGTTTTGATGGCTCCTTAAGACCATATTTTCCAAGGCGGGAATTCCTATAATGCTTGGGTATGTACAGTAAAAATTATGCAAATTTATAGTAGCACTTTTTGATGTTTTCAGTGTCTCTCACTGACAGCATGTGGAATACCCTAGCAAAGTAGGTTATGTGTGGTATGCATAAAGAATAATGGATTAATGCAAAATATTTCCTCGAGTCTCGTCTACAATTGGTCTCTACAGGCACAAAAACACGTTTGATAGTTTTACTTGTTTGCTAAATAATGGCTTGTCTAGTTTTGATAGTTGTTTCTACAATTGTCATACCGAGATATCTCAGCTCCGATACTGTAGGGACAACATGATTTCCGAGAGTGACATAATCACTTTGCGGTGCATTAAAGGACAAAAATTCGCACTTATCAATATTGATAGAAAGCCCAATAGATTGAAAATCGCTTAAGAGTCGATTCAGGTTCTCTTGTAAGTCTGCTTTGGATCTACTGAGCAGAAGGAGGTCATCAGCGTATGCCAAGTAAGATAGGTCAGTGCCATGCAATAGGAGAGAGGGCGAGATACGGCCCAGAATCTTGGAGATGGCATGTTGGAAAATAAGAGGACTTAGAACGCTGCCTTGCCTTACACCTCTTCTGATTTTTACAAGATCTGAAATTTTGCCTTTCCACTTGGCCAGCACAGTCGAATTTTCGTAACAAAATTTCAGAGTACTCACTATGCTCGAACTTACTCCATTATGCAGTAGAGCATTGATTGCTTGCATGTGATTGACGCTATCAAATGCTTTCGATATATCAATAGTGCACATATACAGAGACAACTTTTTTCCTTCCGAGTTCATAAGTACGTTAGCAAGAAGGTGATGAGCCTCTGGCCACCAGAGACCTTTCTGGAATCCAAGCTGATTGTCCCCAAAGTGTCCAGTATCAAGCTCAGAGAAGATCATGTTTTCAAACACTTTGCTCAAGATGCACGAGACGGTTATGGATCTATAAGATTTGCATTTGTTTGGATCTTTTCCTTTTTTGGCGACAGATGCAATGACCCCTTTCAGGAAAGAGTTAGGAACAAAACCCTGGAGATGCACATCTGGAAGATAAGCTAAAGATGGAAATAGAATTATTCAGGTAAGTGCTTGAGGTGTTTTGTTGAAAGACTATTGCTGTCCATCCCATTCTTTGCTTTGGAAAGTACATTTCTGACAGGTAACTTGGTCTTCTCAAGGGAAATGGGAACAACCCAATGCTGCCCTGAGAAACATGCAAGCCAGCTGGAAACTTCCCTTCCATATTGATTGGTTATAATAAGATTCTCATCTCCATACATCGAAGTATAGTAAGAGTGCCAATCATGTAGTGTCAGAGAAGTACTAGATGGACGATTGTCTGGTCTGATTAGGCTTAGCCACGATTTTTTTATCTCCAGTGAAATGTTGCCCGATAATTCGGTACCTCTTCATTTCAGCTTTTTATTTGCATTTTGTGCTCCGTTTCAGCTCGAAAACAGTCCCGCATAGCGGTCTTCCACAAGCAATCCAAATGTTGAGCCAGGTTTTTGCATGTCGTTTTGCCGACTGGAGCTCAGTGGATTCGGACCACATCGGTTTTTCTGTCCCAATTTTGGCTCGTCTTGTAAGAACTGCTTTCGCTTCGGCAACTTTCAGAGCATGGATTACTTGATGGTAATAAGAGTTAAAATCAACCATGGCTGAGACTTTGGAAGGGCCAGAGCAGAGTAGATTAAAAGGAACTTTGATGCAACTTAGGACCGAAGCAACTGTGGCGACGTAAAGGGGACTATTGCATTTCTCCCAATTTTGCTTGTAGACCAACTTTCTGGAACAAGAGTAAATAGTGCTCTGTTTTGGCTGCATCTGAAACGAAAGTCTGGAATGGTCACTAATCGGATTATCAGTGAAAACTGTAACTGGAAGACTAGAAATGGATGTGAATGAAAGTATGTGGTCAGTATTTGAGGTATGACCACTAGTATGGGTGTACGTAAAATCCAGAGACTTCGGCCAAATCTTAAAAGTGGTGGGGAGACAATTCATAAAAATATCGGATAGAATATGGTCCTTGTATGGGTCACAGTTGAGGTCCCCGGCAATAAGCCACTTACACCCACGAAGCTCAAGAGACTCCAAATGTTATCTTAGGACATCTGCTGCTTTTGAGAACTTTGTCAGAGAGACAGTATTGATGGAATTAGTAGGCATGTATATGTTGATGAACTCAGTTCCCTCAACGCACAACAGACTACTACTTCTAGTTGTTGGCTTAGCCAAGAGTTCCTTCCTAGAGTATATTGCCAAACCTCCGGACGAACGCCCTGCCGTAGATCTCGCTGGCTCTAAAAAGACATCGTGCGAGCGGGATCTGTTCTGGAAGTTTATATTCGTCCCAGAAAGCATATGCTCCTGGATAAATAGCAGGTAATAAATCTGAAGGAGACCATCTATGTCTTTTTCTTTGTTCTGACAACCATTGATATTCAGACTAAACTTTAAGAGATCTGCCCATTGATTTTTTTTGTTTCGCAGAATCTTTTTCAATTTAGGGCACTTTCGGCTGAAATAGATATGAGGTCCATTACAAGAAATGCATTAAAGACCTCCGCTAAAGGGTACATCTTTGTTACTAGAGTGTGGTCCGGAACATCTTGCGCATCTTGGACTAGTTTCGCAGTTTTCAATAAGATGATTGAAGCTCTGGCATTTGAAACACCTTCGAGAGGCCTCCCTGTACTTATCTACCCGGAAAAAGTCGTATTCAAGCTTGATTCCGTTATACATTACAAAGCTCATGGTTTTATAGCCAAGAATAGCGCAGAGCAAAACAGCTTAGTAAATCAATTGCCGAGACCGTACCCGGACATTAACGAATGACCCCTGTAATAGTCCATTCCATGACAAAACTGCCGTGGTCCAAGAATAGCAACATAGCAATCAATATCAGTACTTACAAACTGAGTTCTATTAGCCATTTCACTGAATGGATCGAAAATTACATGTGATTTCAGCCAAGCCTTTTGTTATTGCTAGAGGATCACCCAATTCCCTTCGCAACGTTAACTGACATAGCTCGAAATACGAAGTGTTGACTGGAATGTATTGAAGGTGCTTTATATTGTAGTGGTGAATATAGTCACTGGAGGTATTTCGTTCAAGAATATGCTGGAGGGGGATATTTGTTTTACCAACTCTTGATCTCTCGACAAAGGATGCATAAAGAAATATACAACAGTCCGAGGAGAAGGCGGGTGAATACTGTGCAAAAATTACACGATTGATGCCCGTAGCGCTTCCTCCACTTTTACCATTGATTATATTATCGTTAAAACCAAGAACTTCACGTAAATCCTCATTGAGAAGAACCTTTTCATTGTCAATGGGTGAACTACTGTAAATTTTGCCCTCTTCCTTTGAGTAGTTGAATTGAAACGCACTATTTTTACGATATGAAATTTTTTTGTTGATAGCACGACATAAATCATTCATAGTCCCAAACTCCTTATATGATAATGTGACAAAGTGGTATTCATATGAACTGATCTTTTCAATTGCATGTTGATCGTTAACGATTGGCCAATCATGTGGTCTTTGTACGATCCTTTCTTAGGATATCATACGTATTTTTAAGAATACAATCTACAAGAGCATCTTCATACCTTCCCTCAAATTTAATGACAGGGGAGAGTCTTGTCCAAAACTCGCTCGTTTTATCCAAATCTTCAATAAGAGGATCGGAAACATTGGACATGAATGTCACGTAAAAACTTTCAGACATTATGAACGTCTTCAACGGGTTTCCACGAATCAAATCAGAGTTGTCTCCTAGCCAGAGAACAGGCAACGGTTGTTTACCCTTGTGAGTGCGACTCTTTAATACGTTTTCATTTTGATAGATTCCACTTTTTACTACTTTTTGTTGTTCATCGTCATAAAACCTGCCAGGAATCTCTTCATCTTTCATATCACGAAGTCGATATGTTATAGGTTTATTGTCCAAGACTTTTGACACTTTAAAAAGTTCAGTGCTCCCCAAGTAATTTCCCTTTTCAATAATATTTCTTGTTCGATTGATTCGAATAATATCACCAATATCAAATTGTTCTTCTCCGCCTTTTCATTAGAATATCGTTTAAGGAAATGTGTATTGTTACTACGATGAACTTCAAGAGGGCTAACATTGAACAAGTGTCAATTAGGGCGCTGCTCATAAATCAACATGGTTTTATTCAAATCATGAGTAAATGCAGCAGTATTTTTCAATGTACAAATATCTTGAAATTAAAAGTCCAATTGTTCGTATCAAACCTTCAGCCAATGCCGCCTTTATAGGACTATGACGATTATAGTGTTGTAATATATTTCAATAAAATCAGTTTTACATGTGGATTAACAAATTCACTTTCACGGTCTGTTTGAATTTGTTTATATGATTATTGTTCGAAGATGGATTCAAAGGCTTTAGCAACTACATTGCCTTTCTTTGAATGCAATGGAACTGCATATGCATAGCGACTAAAAACACTTATTGCAAATAAAACATAATTGTAGACTTTATTGTGAAGTCTTTAAATCGCGTCTAGAGTCAAAAGATCTGCTTGTAATATATGCAGAGGGTAAAAGGGTTTAGTTTTTCGACAGTAGCGCCCTCTAGTCCTATGATTTCGATGAAGAGTATAACTGGGTTCCTTTTGCAAATACTCTTGTGCTAGCTTCTTTTTTAATTCCGGTAACCTAAACAAGTGTAGTGGAAGAACTTAAATTTCCCACTTCACCAATATTTTTCATAAATACCTTTCAAAACTTGATTTACTTTGTACGTAAACGAAGTGTGAGCCGTCCGCTACCCTTTTGCGTACTACCGGCTGAGTTAATACGTCTTCGCTTTTGTCTAGCTACCACCGGTGATGTCATCAAATCAGTGTTTCTACTAGGTGTACTAGTAATTTCAAGGAAAGGTTTAAAATCATCATCTTCTAGCTTTAATGTTGTTCATGGACTATGTTCTTTTAATTTCTTTAGAAAATTCTTATTGTTAATAAGACTTTAAAGAAAATTTGACGACTTTGAACATTTATTTCAATGACTATCAACGGATTCGAGTCTTTTACGATTTGCTATCAGATCCTATAACAAATCAATTGAATTGTAACTCTTGCCCTGGATTATAACTTCATTCTTTTTCTCATCAATTTGTTCATTTTAAGTGAGGTAGGTCAAGAGTCTTTTACCTTGTTCACGATAGGATGGAGGCAACTAATCTACAACACTTGTTAATACATCTTCTTTTTTTAAAGTTTCACTATTTTCAGAAGGTTGATCAATGATATTTACATTGAGCGGTTTTTCGCAATAAGGTTAATGTTTGTTGACACGTCGAAGGGCATTTTGAAGCAAAATTATATTTTCGTCATCGGCAATTGTTTCATTGTTAATAAATCTATTGAGATTTTCTTCAAAGTGCTCTTTTGGTGAAAGAGCAAGTTCAACTGGCGTCAATTTATAGGGTTTAGCCTTTTCTAGAGAATAGTATTTACAAGTCCGGTGATTGTCGGTAGTATCAATGAAAAAAAATTACCATCCACTTGAGCGAGACGTTTTCTTTTACAATTTGCTTTCTTTTTGAAAGCTAGAGTGCGTACAAGTAACCGATGTTTTTTTGTCTTTTGTCTACCACCATTTGACAGTTGAACACTACCATCCGTTAAATTTAAGCAAAGTTCCGACAAGAGATTAATAAATTCCTTGTCAATACCTTGTTTGAGTTTCGCTTTCCTAAACCACGTTTTTTAATTGGCTAGCACGGAAAATAATTTTCGTTGTTAATGTAGCTTCTTCAACGTCATGATACCGACTAACGACGTTTTTACTATTCACGGGTAGATATACAGTAATTTCACTATAGAAAATATCAGTGACTACACGCAACTCTTCAGGCGTGTCTTGATTCAGACCCAATAAAATGTAACCATAAGGTTTATTAGTAGTTTGATTGTACGCTGAAACTAAAAATTTGGGTTCGCCAGGGTAGATTTGTTTATTTAGAGTTATAAGAGAACTTGAATAGTGAACAACTCTATAGATGATATAGTAAGTACAATTCAAAGTAAGTTTATCTCATACATTTACTCTAATGAAAAAGATTAGGGAGCACAACAGGTAAAGAATTTTTTTCGTGATGTGACCAGACTGTGAACAATTGTAACATTTCCTACGACCATTCTTCAATAGATTCCGCTAAATCATCAATAACCAGCCAAGAGTTTGGCGCAATACTAGTAAACACTTCAAATCCTTGTATGAATTTTATGCTTGGAACAATCTTCTTTATTTTGTCATAAGATTCTTGCCATATACTAAAGCAATAATAGATATTTTGCAGATTTTATAAAAGCATTTTATCACGATTTTGAATCATTTTCGTTAAAAATATTGTTTTGCTGAAAATGGACGGTCCGCAAAGAAAAGATCTGAATGGTTCTTTAAATTGATATATACTCCTCCCATGTTAAAATGAAACTAACCTAACCTCAATTTGTTTAATAAATACTCCAAAAATAGAATATATGATTTCTTTAATTCATATATATAAATATATTAACAATGTCAATTGAACATTTTTAAACAATTAAACATATTTACAATAAACATTAAATAAGCACTTGAACATGGACAGTAAAAAAAGCACCAACCCTGAAGGACGGACGCAGTGGCATCCGGAAGATGCCACAGCCAGGGTGGCAACCGGAAGGTGCCGTGACCGGGGCAGCAATTGGACGTTACTAGGGTGGTGGCACGATAAAATAAATAAACACTTAAAAAATAAACACTTGAAAATTACCACTTTGCGCAACGAACAACAAAAATTATAAATAAATATAAAAACGCTGGGAAAATATGACATGATAAAAAGGCAATGCTAAGCTGGTGACAGCAGAAATGGCTTTTCTCCCTCCGCATACGGCCCCTCCCCCTCCTCCAACTATAGGAATTTCTCCAGACCGAATTGTTATCAATAATTTACCTATTCAACTCAATCTCAAGTCAGGTAGTGGCCATGTGGTAGTACCTTCACACCGCCCGCACGTACATAGACTTTATCTGATATGGTGGACATGGTATTTTTCTCAATCCAAACTGTATAGCTTTTAAACTTTAAATAGGGAATGGCCATGTCACTCACTCTTGGAACTAAATTATTCTCTATGCAGTTCCTATAAAAATCATAATGAAAATTTCCTTTACATAGTATGATAACATCCCCTTGCAGACTTTTTTGCTAGTCTCATTGTGCATTTCCACACAGTACACCTTTAGACCGGGATACACACCAAGGTGATACCGAATCACTCCCCGTCTCGGATTTTAATTTAAGCCACTGATTTGGGGCCTGGCTTTTCACCAGCTCCGGATAGAGGGACTCATTCCAGTTTGTGTAATCCATCCGGGAGCTAGTGTACTCTCCATTATCCAAATCGTGTAACAGATTATCTGTTTTCACTTTCAACAGGAGTGAATCGGTGTCTCCATAATACACATGAACTTGTCCCACCCCCGGCCATTGGCGCTTACACACATTGTAATAAAACTTCAACATGAATTTCTTTGAAATTTCTAAAATGGCACTGCCAGCGGCAATGTTTTTTTAAAAACCATTTCTCTTTTTTCTATGTAAATGGACCATATTGGAGTCTACTATCATGAATGATGTGAAGTTTGGATCCGCAATGATTCTGACACATTCTGTTGGGTCAGTCACAAAGTCACAAAGACTCCTGTTCCACACACTCTTACATATCTTACAAAAACACAAATTTAAAATGAGTTTAAAGATCACTTTTTTGACATTTGTTTTTGCTTGAGACTGTTTGTTGACAAATGTGTCAACAAACGTCTTCATATAAGGTTTCTGGTCGAACTAGAGGACTTTTTGAAGTCTTGTGACATTGAAACCGTTGGCCAACTTCCACCGAAAAAGAACGTGGTGTACAACATTATCCCGTTTTGGCTCAAGGTCGACAATAAGATTTTGTTTTGACGGTGTCCAATGCATACCTATATTTTCTACTAATGATAAATTGTAGGGACTCAAAAAGTCCCTAGACACCGGTCTATTAATGCAAGGGAAAACAATGTCCTTTACTGATTAATGAAGTTCCAGAGGTATTTCACCGTCAATTTCGATAAACCATCCTTGTGGTTCATTCTCCTCCACAGAGTGAATTTTCGGGTAATCTGGAGCAGAAGGATCGTCAAGCCATTGGTAATTCCCAAACGGCAAATAAAAGTGATACATTGCCAATGGATAAAGGGAATTCATATCTAAGAAAACGGTGTTCGACTTTTCACCGGTGCGTTGCCCAGTCGGTTCGGTTTCAATGATAAGATCCCAGTGTAAAACATACCCTCCGCTCATGAATCTCTCTACAAACAGGTGCTGATCCACGTCAGCGATCAGATCTATTTCAGCTTCACTAATTTTGAAAATTAAAGCCATCAACAGATGAGGAGTAGAAAAATAATACCCCAAATCCAATCCGAATTCTTTGTAAATTTTGTCCGTTTTTCTTACAGACAATATCCAACAACGTCAAAACATCAGTTGCCAGGTACATTTTGTAATAATTCCACCCATTTTTACACCATCCTTTATTCTAAGCCCTCTTGGCAGATTCATAGTCGACGGTGTTGCATTGACGATCGCGAAGTGAATCATAAAACTCTGCGATGGGCGGTAATTTCCCTCACCTAGCTTCGAGGCTGAGCAGTAGTACTCGTACGGGCATATGCCTTTACTCGTTACTAAATCATACTGTTCCTCATCTGGAAAGTGCTGTTTAAGGAGGGGGAACTATTTAAATCGTTGCTTTTCTGTACTTGAATCAATTGACTTAGAGATTTAGGTAAAAAACTATATGAATCAAGGAAATGGACTTTATTCAAGTTGGCTTTGCCATTATCAATTGCTAGCCATTTAAATTCTAAGACTAGCAACTTTTCACATGATTTTAGTATGACGTTTTAAGAGATAGAACCATCTATCCATGCACCATCTACAACTTTACCTTTCTGCAACCGTGCCTACGCTGGTAATATGAATTTCAAACCGTAGTTCGAATTGTGCATGTAAACCGGTAAAAGTATTGCTGTCTAACATTTACATTACACGATTTATACGCAACCTCCAAAAAGCTACTTCCCCTTGATGACATTTCCTGCCATAAATGATCATGAACGCGAGCTTTCGCATCTTCCTCACTAATTTTCTTTTGACGAACCGAACAAATGTCTAGATTTTTAATAGCCATCTCGTCTTCTGGTGATAGATTCATTGGATAGTGTATATGGAACAGCCGTAAAATTGTATCATTTGCTGTTTTAATAAGAGCAATCATAGCCGTGCCAACACAATCCTACCCTCCCAATTTCTCAACAAAATCTACCAACTGCATGGTATGACTTGAATCTCGTCGTGCATGGGCAAAAGAGATTGCAATGGCTTCATATTCCTTAACACGATTCAAATTTGACGGATAATACACATTCTTGAGCGCAGCCTCAATGCCCAGTGAAACCTTGTTGCTCTGCAGCAGCGTGTTCTGAAAGTTTTTGAACCGCAAGGTGGCATTGTCCCCTGAAACTGTTTCAACCGACTGGTACCCATGACGCTTACAGTGTTTCAAGTGATTTTTGAATTTTAATTCGGTATAAAACCTAGATAGACAAATTGGACAGTAATGATGTGAACTTTGTTTCTTGCCCTCACTTAAAACCCGAATAATATGTGGAATTGGAACAAAAAATATCCAATTGACTCAGGATTTTTGGCAGGCTCGTAATAAAGCCATACCCAGTGTTCACTGATTCAATGGACGGTGCCCTTACGGAATATATTACCCCATTTTTATCACTAAGTTCCCCCTCTTCATATTTCTCGTCAAATTGCAAAACTGTAGCCCCAAATTTCAAATATTCATTTGACCACTCAAAAATGTCAATCCCCTTCAGTGTAATTGGATATTGCCCTTTTAAACAATTAAAATCTACTTTAGGAAATTCTACTCCCTCTCCACCACCACTAACTGCCCAATCATCCGACTTTGTCTTACTAACGTCCCTTGGCAGGGTTTATGCCCTGTGTCAAGAACAGAGTATTTGAAACACTCCAAGCCCGTGTCGACAGAGAATCGTTGTACACCCTTTGTACCGTTAAACTTTTCATTATATTTTGCACCCCCTTCCCCCACCCGCCTATTAAAACAAATATCTTTTTAAAATTTAGTTATATTTAATTCAAATTTTTCTATGATTAAAACCGATAACCCACATTCTCATTGTACCTCTCCATCCTATGAAAAATTTCTCCCACCCAATCCGAAAAAATGCCATCAAAATTATGCGAGTCTGGGTAAAGCGTCTTCATCTTTATCTGTATGTGATACTCGTGCAACTCACCCGAACTTGCATTTAGAAAATAATTCTAAGGGTGATGGATGCTTTTATACTGTCCCGTCTACCCGCCTCCCACATATGGTTTTCGAGAAGTGCCCAAAACATGCTTACAATGGAGTGTGCTGTGTCAATGGAATCCTTGGGAATACTACCGCTTGTTAGGGAATTGAACGGGTAACCGGACTCAGTCCTATACACGTGAATGTTACGCAAAGCGGTATCTGTTAAATACAAATTAGGCAATACTGGGGGTGGTCCGGCACCACTTTGCTCCCCTAAATCATTGTCCTTGGCGGGCCTTGTCTCGACCTGACTTGATGGAAAGTCTTCGACCCATTCATAATCTATATCAAGGCCAAGACCCCGCACTAAACTGTGTAAATTAAACTCAGTGGGAGCTACACTAGCCGGAATCATCCCCATACTTAAACGCCCCTCGTGTTCACTTTCCTGTACACTATCGTGGAATTGAGATGGTGGCAGCAACATATTTTCCAGCGATGATGGTGTGTGAACCCAAAAGGGCAACAAGAGCTTATTAGCTCATCGGAACAGATTATCCTATCAAAACAGAGAATTAGCATAGAAGTCATACTAGTCATTAGAGTCATTAGAATGCATCATTGTATTTTGAAACGTTAACCATGACTCCATGAACTCATTGAACCCTCACTACTCTTGAAATGCATAATTGTATTATGAAAGGGTACCCTTACCTCTCGAAGCCGGAGAACCCCCCACTACTCGTTGGAATGCATCACTGCATTACGAGGCACTGAATGGTACCTTCGGTACCGTAACCCCCTATACCCCACTAGTGGTAAATCCTTTTGAATGTATTTAAAATAGTCATGGAAAACTTACCGAGGGGGGATTTGCCTCTGGTGATTTGGTAAGAAAAACATCGGCCCTGGCCATTAATTCTTCGGCGGCTTCCTCTGGGGGTGCGGGTCCTCCCCCAATGAAATGGGCCATGAGGTGCTCAATATCGGCCTAGAAAAAAGAAAAAGCATAAAGTTTGGATATAAATGGAACTAACAGGTGGAAAGGGGGGGAGTTATATATCCCTAAACTCTTCGAGTCATGTTCTTAGCTATTACCTGAAAATGAATGTATCCATTTCCCCCAGGTGGTTCCTCTGATATCTTCCCAACCCACATTATTAGGAACCCTGTAACAACCTTCTTAGCGACAATACTACTTTTGCCTATATCTTAGATTTTCAAACTAAGGAGGGATGTGGATATAAGTTAAGCCTTCAATATACCGACGGCGTGGAAAAAAGCGAAAAGGTAAAACTAAAGAGGAGGCACTTAGATGAATAAAAGAATTTAGAAAGGAGTGAAAAGTTGAAAAAACAAACTTGTTTTAGTTATTTCTGAGGGGAATGAGTCTTTTAAAACTTGGGGGAGGGAGCATGGAACCTGAAAAGTCAAAGGTAGACACTAAAAGGAGCGAAAAAGACAAAACTAGAGAATAAAAAGTCCTTGAAGGCCTGAAAAGACTCTCTGACAGTGGACTAGAAAAGTGAAAAGACAGGAAAACATTTTAATGTCTCTGACAGGTAAACAATTAACGAGTAAGTACTTTAAAGCTTGAGAGGTTGAAAAAATAACCTTATTTTAGCTATTTCTGGGAGGGCTGAGTCTTTTAAAACTAAGCGGAAGGGGGGAATATAACTTGGACCTTTAAATATTCTATTGAATAGAAATTACTGATAAAAATTATCGAAAGGTCAGGAAAACTTTTTAATTTCTCTGACATGTAAAAAATTGCCGAAAAGATAACATTATTAGGTTGAAAAAAATAGCGAAAATGGCATTATTAGACTAAAAACTTAGCTTGAGAAAAAAAGAATGAATAGAATGCATCATTTTTTAGATATCTCTTGGTGCGATGATGGTCTTTAAAACTAAGGGAAGGGGGGCATGGAACCTGAAAAAAAGTATACTAGAAGAGCGAAAAGATAGGAAAACAGGACATATAACTTGGACATTTATATTTTCTAGTCAATAGAAATTAGTGATAAAAATTATCGACAGGCCTGGAAAACTTTTTAATGTCTCTGAATGGTAAAAAATTAGCGAAAAGGTAACATTATTAGGTTGATAAAAATAGCGAAAAGCTTGGAAAACTTTTAACACTTTCGACAGGTAAACATTAGTTTTTATTAGATTAAAAAAAACAATTACTCACATATCCAAATAACGCCGATATCGCAGCACCATAATCTTGGACGGGCGACACTTGGGTGCGGGCTCTGGATGCCCCTGGCATTGCAGCTTGCATGTGATTGAGCTGGTATATTGATCAAACGCTCTGCTTCACGACTGGGGCTCAAATGGGGAGCATCATGTCTGTGTAGGGCGGGAATGGTGGCATTGTCGCCTTGCTCACTGAGCGCAGATGGGCCTGCATTCCTCCTACCTTGTTTTGGGGTCGTGGAAGGGGTAGCGTATTTAATAACTGATACCCTCACAGGGGTCGGCTCGGTGCCCTTGCCCTCTTGTTGTGGGGAGGGAGAGCTGGAAACTCCTAGAAGAGAAGACAGGATTCAGTTTCTCATTTTCATAACCCTTCAGCTTTATATACACCTATCTCAAGTCATTAAAGAAAAAAATTCACAATATTCAACCGTCTGAGGCTAAAAAAGCGCTTCAGTTGCAGGCCAATAGTTTGAAAACTAAATCACAATTTAGACCATTTAAATACCCACTCCCTCCTTTCCACTATAGCTAAACTAGAAATTTATGACAAAAATATAGTATAAATAAAAGCTAATCAAACACTAAACTTCAGAGTTGCATGTAAGAAGGGGCTACATTATTTTTCTTATCAAAAGGGGTACATGTTGGCATAGTGAATCCATACCCGTACATTTCGCATGATGAAACTATTTGATTCACCTTACACAGTATCAAATAAACTGGATGGCGATGTGACCATTATACAGTGGATCGCAGCAAAAGCGTGAATACGGAGTAGCCCTAATGATGACAAAACAGACCTCCCAAGCTCTACTAGAGTGGACTCCGGTGTCACCTAGAATCATGAAAGCCCGCTTCATCGGCGCGCATGCAAAACTCAATAGTAGTATGCTACGCACCCACTAATGACACCACCGACGAATCAAAAGACGAATTTTACAGAGATCTCAACTGCGTAGCAAACCACATACCACGGCATGACATAGCATATTTTCTAGGAGACTTTAAAACGAAAGTAGGAAACGACCGATCCTTTTCCCCAGAGATACTCGGTGAGCCGAGAAAACTTCTATCCAATAGAATGTTTGAGATAGCCCTTTTATTCAATATAGTACAAGTATCATATATTAAGGCTTTTGGAGTTGAAATAAACCCCCAGAGCATGAGGGCAAGGGTTGTAAGCTATTCCCCTGGGGCATTAACGGTTCATTGAGGGCAACTAGCTCCCCCCCCCCACCACCACCTCTCTTTCCACCAAATGCATCTGATTGAAATTGTGAGATAGCCATTTTGTTTAAAATACTTCAAAGAACATATAACATAGGTGAATCAAGAGGTTGTCAAGTTGTCCCATATACGTTGTGAAGAGAACGCGTCAGCAATTTTTCGAAAACGGTTTATGGTATTACGTTTAGACTTTCATCGTGTGTTGAAAGGGATGTTGAAAAAAACAAAAGAGGCTATGTGCATCCTTGGACCTTAGATCCGCCTGTGCCTCGAGAGGCACCCAGGGCATCAAATAGGAGCCGACAATCTTCGCGCAGGTTTGTTGCTGCCAGTATGTCCCACGGAGGTTAGATTGATGCCTGTAGGTTACGAAGATCTGTCTGGTACGTTCGACGCAGGGTGTTTCTGGGTTTGCCACTGCGGCGTGAGCCCGATGACTGCCAATGGAGCGCTGCATTTGGTAGTCGGAGATTGTCCATACGTAGTACGTGGCCAAGGAATCTCCATCGGCGGACTCCTATGATATTTGTCGCAAGAGGCTGGCCAGTCTTGTCGTGGATGGATTGGTGTGTTATTCTCTGCTGCCAACGGATGCTGAGAATTTTTCTAAGACATGTGTTTTCGAGAGCAAGTATTCTTCTCTCTTGTTCCTGGTTCAGGTGCCAGGTTTTGGCTGCGTAGAGCAGCACTGGCATAACATTGATATTGAAGAATCGTAGGTTTAGCCGTATAGAGAATCTTTGGGACCGCCAAACTTTTCGTAATCTATAGAAGGCCCCATTTGCTTAGTCAATTCTTGTGAGCACTTCTTTTGTGGTTGATCCGGTGCTTTCTATTATGCTTCCCAAGTATTTGAAATGGACGACTTCCTCTATGTGTTGGTCTCCACAAGTGATGCTCAGGGGTGAATCTGTGGTAACCATGCATTCTGTTTTCTCACTATTTATTGTCAGGCTGACCTGGCCACCTCTCTCCCTCACGTTGTCAAGGAGTTCTTGGAGTCATTGCTTGCATGATTCCAGGACGGCAATGTCGTCAGCGAAGTCTACACCACTGAGGCGTATTTGAGGATTCAGCTGGATTTCGTCTGTGCTTGTACTTCGCAGTATGTAATCAATGACGATTACGAACAGTAGCGGTGACAAGACGAAAAATTGCTTAACTACTCACAGAATGCGGTAAAAACGAGTTTGGCCATTTGGTGTCTTTACACAGCACTCGCTATCTTCATGGAGCATAACGATCAGTGGAACTATCTTTCAGGGGTTCCGTAATGCAGTAGGATCTTCCACAGACTTTGGCGGTCTACTGAGTCAAACGCCTTCTCAAAATCGTTGAATATCATATAGATTCTGGAGCGCCACTCTCTGCTTTCTTTCATCAGTAGCCGTAGAGTAAATATCAGGTCCACACATGAACGGTTCGGTCTGAATTCATGTTGCTCATTGCGAAGGTGTCTGTCAATCTGCGAGCTGATTCTCTGCAGTAAAATATGCGTCAGTAATTTACTAGGTATGGAAAACATGCAGATTCCTTGCCAGCTACTTGGGAGGGCCGCGTCGCCTTTCTTAAAGATCCTCACAAGGGTGCTGCGTTTCAAATCCAAAGATATGTTGGTGGTCGTCCAGATTATTGCGAACAGCGCTGTCCAGAACTTGAGGCAGGTGATAACAGCCGCTTTGATCATTTCCGTGGATATCCTGTGTTCGCCAGGTGACTTCCCATTTTTTCGCTTCTTTGCTACTGCTATAATTTCAGTGGATGACAATGGATTCGTGCTGACATCTAAGGAAAACAGTGTTGTTGCTGGGATCTCTGGGGGATCGCCTGGTGGAGGTCTATTCAACAGCTTCTCGAAGTGGCTGTCCCAAACTTCGTTAACGTCAGACTACTCTGTTATCAGGATTCCCGAGGGGTCTTTTACTGGTCCATGTTGAGTAGAGAATTTCTTTCCAATAGTCTCATTAGTGATTTTATAGACGGCTTTTGAGTCACCTATCTTCGCTGCTCTTTTGCCTGCGGTGCTTTCCGCTCCAGCAGGTTTCTCAGGTCTTTTCTAGCACTCTTCTTCACCTATTTATCGATGGCTCTGTATTCGTCGTTTCAGAGGATCTGTCGGTCTGGGGTTCGTCTTTCGATAAGTGACGCTTTTACTTTTTTCCTTGTCTTTGTGAGTTCCCATGTTTGGTCAAATAGCCACTGGTCCGCTCTTACGGTACCCAATGTTGGCTTTCGCGGCATCGTGAAAGCACAATTTATGCTTTCCCAGTATTGATTGCTATCAGCATCATTTAGTAAAGACAAGGCTTAAAATCTATTCCGCATCTCTAGTTTAAAGGCTGGTTGAATTCTCTTACCCTCAGTTTCTCCGAGTCAAAGACTGGGTTTAAGGGAGCCTTTTTTGCGTTTCTGTTTCTTTTCAATTCGAGGCGGATTTTTGCTGCCATCAGATGATGATCTGAGCCAACATCAACTCCTCTATATCCCCTTATAACAAGGAGGCTTGATCTCCATTTCCTGCTCCAAAGACAATGGTCAATCTGATTTCGAGTGTGGCAATCGGGAGATATCCAAGAATATTTGTGTACATCCCAATCAGAAAATAGGGTACCTCCGATTACTAGGTCGTTAAGGAGCACGAAGTCGATAAGTAGTTCTCCATTTTCGTTTCACTGACCCAGGCCTTGCTCGTCGAGAACCTCTGGGGAAAAGGATCGGTCGTTTCCTACTTTCGCGTTAAAATCTCCTAGAAAATATGCTATGTCATGCTGTAGTATGTTGTTTGCTACGCAGTTGAGAGCTTTGTAATATTCGTCTTTTGATTCGTCGGTGGCGTCATTGTTGGCTGTGTAGTATACTACTACTGACAGTTTCGCATGTGCGCCGATAAACCGGGCTTTCAGGATTCTAGGTGACACCGGTGTCCACTGTAGTAGAGCTTGGGAAGTCTGTTTTGTCATCATGAGGGCTACTCCGTATTCACGCTTTTGCTGCAATCCACTGTGTATAATGGTCACATGTACATCCAGTTTATTTGATGCTATGTAAGGTGAATCAAACTGTTTCTTTATGTGAAATGTAAGGGTATGGATTCACTATGCCAATATGTACCCCTTTAAATAAGAAAAATAATGTAGCCCCTTCTTACATGCAACTCTGAAGTTTAGTGTTTGATTAGCTTTTATTTATACTATATTTTGTAATAAAACTCTAGTTTAGCTATAGTGGAAAGGAGTGAATGGGTATTTAAATGGTCTAAATTGTGATTTAGATTTCAAATTATTGGCCTGGAACTGAAGCACTTTTTTAGCCTCAGACGCTTGAGTATTACTGGTTTTTTTCTTCAAAGACTTGAGATAGGTGTATATAAAGCTGAAGGGTTATGAAAATGAGAAACTGAATCCTGTCTTCTCTTCTAGGAGTTTCCAGCTCTCCCTCCCCACAACAAGAGGGCAAGGGCACCGAGCCGACCCCTGTGAGGGTATCAGTTATTAAAAATGCTACCCCTTCCACGACCCCAAGACAAGTAAGGAGGAATGCAGGCCCATCTGTGCTCCGCGAGCAAGGCGACCATCCCCGCCCTACATGGACATGATGCTCCCCATTTGAGCCCCAGCCCTGCAGCAGAGCCTTCGATCATCAGTTGTTGATAAGGTAAAAGAAAGGTTACACGAGCAAGGAATACAGCAGTGGCAGGCTCAGAAGGAGGCCTCGGGATCTCTGAGTCTGTATAGTACAGTGAAGGACACAGGGGGGGGGGGGTACGATGTTTATTTTAAGTTGGGGTTGAAAGGGGAAGAAATAAATTGGATTTTGAATTTAAGGGGAGGGTCGATTCATATTGGGGAAAGGGAGAGGAAATTTAGGGGTCATAGTGTTAACCCAGTCCCTTGTCCGATGTGTGGGGATGATAAAAGATATTGTTCATTCTTTGGGGACTTGTAAGGAAATGGTGGATCTGAGAAATGAGTGTTTTTCGTTAGTGTTGGCAGATAGAAGATGGATGGAAGTGATTGTAGGATCACGAGTTAAAATGACACTAAGGAATTTGGCTAAGTATGTTGATGAAGGGCATATACATCGTGAAAGATATATCTCTTTATAAATATTTTCGTGAAGATTCATATATAAGTACGTTTTTTCTTTTTAATTTTTTTTTTTTATTTATTTGTGTTTTTTGTTGGCTTTGTTATGTTTATGTTATGTTTTTGTTTTGTTATTTTTCCTATGGCCCAATGGCTTTTTTTGGAAATACATACATACATACATACATATATATATACATAATATATATATATATATATATATATATATATATATATATATATATATATATATATATATATATATATATATATATATATATATATATATATATATACTAGCAACTTACCACAGAACCAAGCTGCCTGAGGTCAACACAGCTATGTACGCCCCTCCTCCATCCCAATCTATTCAAATCCTTCCTTTTTACATCCGCCCACGAAGTTCCCATTTCCTTTAAATCTTTCTTTAGGACGTCCTCCAACCCCAGACGAGGACAACCTGCTTTCCGCTTAGTCCTAGACGGTTGGTTTGGAATTTTTTTCACATTGGAATTAGGGGGAGTATCAGATAAACGATTTCTGCGCATCAAACCTTTTTTGCGGATGCAGACTGCAATTAAGTGCGATTACTTTTTTCGTGTCTTCCCACGCATGGGAGACGTCAGCAAACCAGTTTGACAATAGATATAAACTGAAAATTTGTTTTTTTAAGGCAGTCTTAGGATATCATCCAGAGACAATTTTTCTGCTCATTTACCGAGTTGTCAACTTTCACTTTGTCAATTGTCATTTTATGTAAGTACAATAAAAACATTGTTTAATATGATCTTCTTGTTTGTATTGTCAGATGTCAGACAGATCTCTCGTGTACTCTAGGTAACGTTCCCATTGGGGATCAGTATCGGAGGATAGCAAACAGTCCTGAACCTGTACTCCTTAATCTCAAGATAGAGGCAACGAAACTCAATCAGATCCCATAAGTTCATTTCATAGGAGAAGGGATTCAAACCCTTCGTGAAGCCACCTCTAAATTAAAAGTCAGAAAACATAATCAAGATATGAAAGCCTCCTTAAGATTAACTATTTAAGAATTTAAACATTACCCCCCGTTTCATTCTAAGATTAACTACTTAAGAATTTAAACATTACCCTCCGTTTCATTTGTCGTGGCCTCAAATTAGAGAATATCACGAGAAAAACTGATAAATAACAATACAAAATCTTTATTATTTATTTTTATATAAGTGTTTATTTTAAAAATGTTTATCTTACAAACTTATTTTAAAAATAAAACAATTAAAAAGTAAGATAGAAAAAAAAAATTTATGACATATTTATAAAATGGCACAGGAACAAAAAAACCTACTAGCAGCTCAACAATTAATTGCAACATCGGCAGAAATTGCAAAATCCCTCCCAGAATATAAGGGGAGACAGACGTGGACCAATTCAATATTCATTTGGCCCAATTTGCAACAATGACAAAAGTAGATCTAAAAATACTAAAAAACATGCTATTCCTGAGACTAAAAGGCCAAGCGCTTACGTTTTTGAAACAAATTGAAAATTCAATTGGTACAGAACCAAACATCAATAAACTCAGTAGAATTATTAAACAGGCATTCCAAAAAAGGTTCATTGACACTAGTTCTTTGAACTAAAACATGGAATAGTCATATTTGAACAAACACAAAATGTAAGAGAATACCTACATAATATTAGGATTTCAACAGAAGCACGATATGGCCCGGGAGAAGGAGAACTATATGAAAAAATAATGCTTAATGCTTTCAAACAGGGACTCAACCCTAAGCTTTATCGTCTACTAATTTCCAAAAATATCGAAGACCTGGAATTAGCGGTACAGGAGGTCAAGAGGGCTTGCGAAATTGATAGTATTGTCTTACATCAAAAATTATCAATTAATAATGTAGAAACGAAAAGACCCAAAACCTCGAGAGATCTCTCCCCGCGATTTTTCTCACGAGATCCATTGCCAAAACCTAACATAACTAGAAGTCAAACCCAACGAAAGCAACGATTGGTACGTTTTTCAGAAAATAACCAATCAAGACCAACAACCTTTAACCGACCTACAAGAGGCTATGCATGTGACCACATAGGCCACATAGCAAGAAACTGTTGTTTGGACAATTATAATTCATATTACCGCGAGCCGAATAATAGTTTGTTCGGGAGAACAAAAAACAGTGGGTCCGCAATGAGAGGCAATAGAGGAAGTACTTACCGAACATGAGGTAGATATAATGATAGCCAAAACTTCCAACGCAATACATCACAATATCGTGGTAGAACTAGTTACCCAAAAAGTAATTGGAGTACCAGGGGCAACTTTACAAACAGACTAGAACAAAATACCAACGCTAATTGGCAGAATAACCAGAATAATGAAAATAGAACAAACGAACGTTCTACATCAAATGACTGGGCACCCCAGGAAAACGACACAAGCCTCCAAAACCCATAAGACCTAATTTTGGCGGAAGAATATTTTTTAGGTCTCCTAAGGTAATAAGACCATTTTGAAGTGAAGAAAATAACAAAATAGTACCCATATTTAACAATTTCAGTGTTGCAAATATTTATTTTAATACACTAATAGACTCTTGAGCCATTGTAAATGTTATGAACATATATGTGTTTAATGCATTACCCAGGCACATCAAACAACGGATAAACTATTCATGTCCTAACTTATCAAGCGTGACGGGACATAATTTAGAAGTTAAAGGATCAATATACCTGACGGTATTTAAAGATAATAGAAGTTTACCTACTAGATTTATTATCTGTAAAAATGTCCCTTATGAAGCAATAATAGGCTCAAATTTTTTGAAAACAAATAAAATACTATTAGATGTAGCCAATTCCAAATTTATCTATCCGTCGGAAAAACGGGTCAGAGTGAACAATATTCAAAATAATTCAAAAAAGGTAAAAATAAATGATATGAAAGAATACAGGGACAAACAAATTCAGGAAATTACCAAATTATGGAGAGAAATTATAAGAAAGACCCCCTAATAACAATAAACCTAACAAAATTTTTTTGAATTCAATAGATACAAAAACCTCTGAAAAATACTATGGATTCTTAGTACGTAAAACCAAAATCCAACCTAATTCAATGCAGAGAGTGCAAATATCCCAAATGATTGAACCAATTAATGACAAAAATGAAATTTGGATCGCCACACCAATAGAGGATATCCCTAAAAATTTGACATGTGAAGAACAAGTTATAAATTATGAAAAGGGAGAGGGTTACATTTGGATAACCAATACACACGAAAATGATGTAATTAATTTAAAAAAGGGGACATGCCTAGTAGAGATACAAGTTGTGTCGGAAGCGGACCTAGACGATTGGAAGAAGTCAGGGGAAAACTTAGTAAATAACATAAATACACAAGAAAAAGAATACCACCTATCGAAAACCCAATTATTAGAAAAATGTGATTTAAATCTTATCACTGATATCCTGCTAAAGAATAAATTATGCTAACTACTTTGGGAATTCAAAGATGTTTTTTCAACATCAGAGAATGACTTAGGTTTAATACCATTCTACAAACACGCAATACAAACTATAGGGTT
The DNA here is from genome assembly GCF_049724085.1 of Artemia sp. Qi Xiang Cuo. Lineage (NCBI taxonomy): Eukaryota > Metazoa > Arthropoda > Branchiopoda > Anostraca > Artemiidae > Artemia > Artemia sp. Qi Xiang Cuo. The sequence goes on along the minus strand of NC_142799.1, from coordinate 54,413,298 downwards.
ACCTGTTGCCAAACAACCATACCGTATTCCATACGAACATTAGGAGTGGCTTAAAAATAAAATCAAGGAGCTCGAGCGAAATGAAATAATCAGACCTAGCATTAGCCCTGATTCTGCTCCAGTGATAACAGTACCCAAAAAAAACAAGGACCTTAGATTGGTGGTGGACTAACGAGCTTTAAATAAAAAAGTAGTTAGCGATAAATTCCCACTTCCCAAAATAGATGAAATATTAGACTCGATTTCAAACAATAATAAAATATTCACTTCCCTAGACTTAACTCAGGGATACCATCATGTAAAAATAGCAGAAAGTGACGTATACAAAACAGCATTCTGCACAACAGAATGTGGTTCTTATGAATACTTACGAGTGCCCTTTGGACTCAAAATCAGTTCAAGCGCATTGCGCAGACCCTTGCTTCACCAACTAAGAGGTCTAAATAACATAATCCACTTCGGGGATTACGTTATTTGCATGGATAAAAATGCTGAGGACCATTTAATTACCCTACCCAAGGTATTTGAAAAATTTAGAGAGGGAAATTTAAATGTAGACCAGAAAAAGTAAACTTGTTACAAAATAAAATAAAATTCTTGGGAGTAGTAGTAACGCAAGGCCAAATAGCCCCTGTTACAGAAAAAGGAAAAATAGTAGAGAATCTCAGAGCCTCCCAAACTATAAAACAGTCAAGAGGTATCCTGGGAATTTGTAGTTACTTTTGAAGATTCATACGAAACTATTCCCAGATGGCCAAGCCCCTAACTGACCTTACTCGAGGAAAACCACAAAAGATTAATTGGTGAAAAGAAGCGCAAGATTCACTAAATTATCTAAAAAAAAGCACTCATATCAGAGCCCATCTTATCATTACCAAACTTCCAAACGGGACAATTCATAGTCACTACAGATGCATCAACAAAGGGAATAGGGGCCATTCTCTCACAAACATTTGAAAGGGAAGAAAATGGCAAAATCATAAAGGAAGAAAAGATAATAGCATATGCTAGTCGTACCCTCACCCCAGGAGAAAAAAATTACTCAGCCACCATGCTTGAGCTATTATCAATAATATATCACCTAGACAAATTTAGACACTATTTGGTGGGTAGGAAATTTAAACTACACTGTGCTCATAATAGCTTACAATACTTACAAACTTTTAAAAAACCAACGGGAATCCTTGCTCGATGGATACTCAAAATACAAGATTTAGAGTATGACTTTGAACACCTCAAGGGAAAGGAAAACGCTCCTTGTGACTACCTTAGTAGATTTCCAGAGGATAACCTCTTGGAAAATGAAATTAACGAAATTATCCCAATAAACTCAAAAAAAGCCGCTATAAGTAGAAAATTAAAAACAATTACAGCCAATGAGCCAAAAAATGAGTATGGCCCACTATCCTTGATTAGTATAAAAGAAAGCCAAAATACCGATGAAACATGTACTTCCCTGATAAAATATTTTCTAGATGATCAAGAACTACCATATCATTTAAAACACTCAAAAAGGAGATAGATAATTATTATTATGATTTGGATGAAAAAATATTATGTAGAAAAATAACCAATGAGACCAACTAAAACCAAACTTCCATAATTCCAGTTTTAACCCAAAATCTAGAAATTCTTGCATTTAGATATTTCCATTCAGAGATAGGTGAACACCTAGAAATTAGTGAGACTTCATAAATTGAAGCAGTACTATTATGTCCCATCAGCTCTAACTAAACATAAGGACTTCATAAACAAATGTAACACGTGTAATCTGAGAAAAAATCCAATTATATACCCTAATCCACCGATGGGAAGAACCCCCATAACAAATTTTTCATTTGACGTAATTTCGTTTGATCTGTGCCGCTCTAATGGCGGCTTGCCCACATCTAGCATAGGTTACACATGCATTTTGTTGGTCATCGACCGTTTTTCCGGTTTTACTTTTTCTAAAGTGTTAAAAAATCAAAGTGCCTACACCACCAGCACAGCACTCGCTAAGTTGTTCCTAAATTTCGGAATACCAAATACCGTGCTGAGTGATAACGGGAGTAATTTTGTCTCAAAAGTCACTAAAGATTTAATGAGCTTTCTCCACATTAATAAATTAATAACAACCCCATATCATCCTCAAGCCAATGGGAAAATTGAAAATAGACATAAATTATTTTCAAATATTTTAGGAATTTATACAAAAGATAGTAGAAGAAACTGGCATTAGACCTTACCTACCTAACTACCGTGATCAACACGGCATTTTCACCAGTAGTAAAAGACAACCCCTTTTATATACTTTTCGGACGAGATTTTCAAATCCCATATGAGGAAATTATCGAATCGAGACAGTATTATAACGATTTATAAGATTACAAGCAGGAATTTATTATTAGACTGAGAGACCTATAAAATTGATGAGAAAGAAATAGAAAAATCTAATATAAATCAGGACAATAAAATTATTCCAAAAGTCAAGTGATATTAAAATTTCAATGTAGGGGATTTCGTTTATGAGAACAATGAAAAGAAAACAGAGTATAAGAAGCTCTCGGATCTATACTCCGTCACTTAGAGAATTAAAACGAAATAAGATAATAAAATAAAATTTAATATCTTTAGCTCAAGGACAGGAAAAACCTATAAGAAGCACATCAGCAGTATAAACATAGTAACCTTTCCGGAAGCCTGGGTCCCACAACCCATGAAGTCGGATTCCTCAGAGGTCTAAAATAAACAACCTACATAAATATTAAGTTACTTAAAACCCTTTAATTTCAAAAAAGGACATATCGAAGACGAGAGCGAAGAAGAGGATTTCAATGAATTCTTAGCAATGACAAATATGGTTACCCCAAAGAATCAAATCCCAAATACTCTAAAATACGGGGAAAATAATGGATCCTCAGAGACAGTTCAGAAGATCAAGATTATACCATTTCTCCAAAATCTAAGTTTTTTCCCGATAGAATCTCAACCCCCCATCTTGCCGAACCATTCCCAAACGATTTAATGTCACCAACAACGCCCATAGGGCGACCTGTATCAGTCTATAATGAGTTGAAAAGAACTATTGATAGCCCTAGCAACCAAAAATTAGAGTACCCCAGCGAACCACGAGGACTAAATTTACGCGAAGCAATGGACACAATAAACTACCCAATCTTAACAGGACACAGGACACACAAGGTACATCCTGAAACGACAGAGGACACTCAAAAATCCCATGATCATGATATAACGGTATCAAAGGCCAAACCAAGGAATTGGACATCTTGGAAGGAGACTATGATACAACAGATGCCACATCCCCCTGAAGACTTTGCTTTCAAGCAATGGCGGAATCCGACAAAAACTTTTGACTCTTCAGAGAGTTCACAGGAATCATTTAATCTACCAGAAGTAAGAGTCCCTCCTAAACAAGCAATTGATAAGCCTACAACTTCAAAGGGGGAAGAAATTTTTGAAGGCAAGGCCGGCTCTCCCCCCAGTCCAAAAAGTCCCCCATTACAGACCCTGAATCATTAAGTACATCAGAGTCGGAAGGCGAATCTGACCAGGAAAAATTCAGAGATCCAAAAAGTTCAAAACCAACTACGGCGGCATTGCACGGAAAGGAGGCAAAACTAAAAGGTCAAATTTTTTTAAATAAACAATATAAAAAATTTGACATAATCTCGTTAGCCAAACCAAAAAAAGACCAGCCCCAATCAACCAAGGAAATAACAACGAAATCCGGCAGGGTAGTGAAAGAACCAGAAAAATTAGATATATAAATAAGTTTAAATGTACTAATCCTTATATTATATCCGCACGCAATATCCAACCTTTATATTACGTATCACTTTCAGGTGCATTAAATCACTTGGACAAAAAAAAAAACTGGCAAGTTACTCCAAGGAAAGTGTGAGTAAAATTCTTATTTAAACAACTAACACACTAACAAAAATAGAGTGACAGTTTGCTAAACTAACATTTAGTAACTAACCCCTTACTGTATAATATTAAAGAAAAAAAAATTTTTTTTGCCCTTAGCTACCTAATTTTTTTTTTAATCCTATTTTTTACTACATTTTACTACAAATTTAATATTTTAATATTTTTAATTTTTCTTGATTTTAATACATAAGTACTCATACTTAGCCTGTAGACCCACTTACTCAAAAAATAATTTTTCATTCATCCCTATACCCAATAATGACTGAATACGGAGTTGAGAATCAACAAATTATGTCTGGCGAATTTATCTCGTCAGGCAAAATGATACTACATCAATTTGTAACCGAAAATACGTCCACAGGAAGAAGAAATAGATTCAAAAAGTTGACTCCTGAATGGATCAAATATAAAAACGTTTTAAATACTATTGGAGATATGTGCGACGCAAATAAATATGACATTACCAATGAACCAACATTTCTTATTAGTGGGGAAGAAACACCTCTCAAAATCCATCCCTTGGATATAGCCATCCAAGCAAATAACCCCCACGCCGTAAGCGCCTTACTCGACAATGGGGCTTGAACGACTACCCATTTAACCGTAAATACACGGTATTTAATCACAAAATTGGATCATAAGATTTTAAGCATGATCTTACTTCACCACGAAACAAAATCTTATTTGTTAAACAATAGAAGATGGTTTCGTAAGAATCTAGCCGATTTCATGGACATCATCATAAAGCTAAAGGTACATGACGACATTACCACACCTACCCAAAATCATCAAAGTAAAAAAGGCCATTAGTACATTCAGAATTCTCAGCAAGTGTGTACCAAAGGATTCCTCTCACCAGAAATTGATCTTCCAGTTTATGGTTCATGAAATAATTCGTAAATTTATTCCGTATGTGACAGAACGACTTAACCTTGTTCGAATATTTAACTTCTGGCACTTTGATCTGATTCAGATATTAATGAATCAAGACTTGTACTTACAGCATAGGGATTTAAACCATTTTAGGAGGAGCGAAGCTGAATTTGTGGTTTTTAATGCGGTAAATGCCTTCTTGAAAGTATTTGGGGACAATAACATGTTATGACTACAGTCAGAGGTACAAATGAACAATAACTTTGTGAGTCTCCATGAAAAATATAAAATATATTACATAATTTAAGATACGTATAGATCCAATAAGAAGGTCAAGATATAAATAAAAAAGTACCACATGTGAAAATTTGAGAAAACAAAGGACCAAAATCAAACCTAAAACAAGGATGTGGCAAACCACGAAATAATATATAGGCCCCTTTCCGTCGGAGATGAAGGACCTTCCTTATTGGGTCTGTGTCGGAAGAGAGTACTTACTCGCATGATCCAAGATGTAACACGAATAAGGCAATTGCCCCTTCCAAAAAGATCATTAAAATACCTGAATGTATTATCCTAACTATCCAGGAGAGGGACCAAAAATAACATTTAAGGAGAATATCAAAGGTAACGACTACATAATAGGGAAGGTAGAGGGGGAAATCAAAAAAATAAGAAAAATAGAGAATTTAAAAGAAACTCTTAGCCCAATTCTGTATAATTGGTAAAGTAGACACTCACGCACGCGGCTACGCGCACAAAGGGTGACCAACAACATACATGACACACAAAAAATACGTAGCCCATATTTCTCCAATAGCCAGTAAAATCAAAATAAAAACTACCATATTCCCAAGTATAAAAATAACAGGACCACCATAATTAATCTTTGTATTAAATTTTTGATTTGAATTCTAATTC